>NC_060176.1:80309253-80326753 GCF_021184085.1 Oncorhynchus gorbuscha
AACGAGACGAGAAGAGAGAGTTTCCATGTTTCCACGAGAAGAGTGAATCCATGTTTTCACCTGGATTCACCTGGTCAGTCTATCTCATGGAGAGAGCAGGTGTTCATAATGTTTTGTACACTCAGTGTATATAAAGTACAAGAAAGTCACATTCTTGACCGCATTTAGTCTGTTGCAAAACAAGGGGTTAAATATGTGTCCGGAAAAAATTTAACATTTCCTTAGCTGTCTTCGATCTCCTATATATAGGACAGACACTTTAATTAATTCCTTAAGACATTTATTTTGCTGTAATTTTATTTTTACATTTATGATTGTGTCATTCAAGGCCAAATTCAATATTTTTTTCAAATAATTTAAAAATATTTTTTTGCGTAAATATTCTAAAATCAAAACGTTAAATGATTCATGGCATGCCCATTTTAGAACAATTTCATATGTTAGCTCAGTGACAATTACATTCCGCCATAAAACACGAAGAGATTGTGTAATGTTAAGAACTACGATAAAGCAAAACTTAGCGAAATTCTCCACCCCTTACTAAATGGAAACTCTAAAGCATAAATAAATGTCCCCTCACCTTACGGAATTCTAAACACCTGCTGAAATCATCTGTTCTAAACGACCAGCGCTGAAACAAAATATGTGAAATCTGGGAAAACGGCCTGTTTTTACACACGCTACGATACCATCCTAAGTGGGGTCTGTCCTCTAGAGAATGAATTGTATCTTTCGTCCTTCCGCCCTCCGTATCTCCCTGAAGGCTACAGCGAATCTCCTTTCATTTTACGTCTCGCCCGGTTACCAAGACGATGACAAGCTGTACTTAAAAAAATAAAAAAATAAAAAATTTGAAATGCTGAGGCGTGTACAACTAAAACCCTACCTCCCCTCTGAGACCAGGCTAATGTATCTGAGCCTGAGTAGAGCGAGTAGCAATAAAACAGTTGTCTGTGATTTCTAGTGGCAGGCAGAGAGCACCTGCACAGTGCTGCTGTGTTCCTGAGAGCAGGTCTCCTGTGTCGTCGGACCCCTGGAGTAACACTGCTGTGGTACAATCTCCTAGACACACACACACACACACACACACACACACACACACACACACACACACACACACACACACACACACACACACACACACACACACACACACACACACACACACACACACACACACACACACACACACCGCTCAGTGTCAATGACGGATTGAAAGGCTAATAGCCCTGAATAATTAAACTGAGGCAGGAGTCAGTCGAGTATAATGACAGGATATGTGTGTGTGTGTGTGTGTGTGTGTGTGTGTGTGTGTGTGTGTGTGTGTGTGTGTGTGTGTGTGTGTGTGTGTGTGTGTGTGTGTGTGTGTGTGTGTGTGTGTGTGTGTGTGTGTGCGTGTGTCGTATAATGGCAGGGGGGGTTGTGTTGTAATGCTGCATTGGTTTCAACAGAACAATTATCAACATGGGCTATTACACTTTGTAATATCAGCCTGTGTTACGTAGTACAAACTAATTGAATTGAATAGGGAATCAAGTCAGCTCTATTCGTGACATTTCTACCTGCTATGTCTACCTTCTGAACGTGGAGCAGGTGTTATTGGATGAAGAACAAACCATTAATTGTGAGGGGGGGGGGTTAAAAATGTCCCCTCTATATATATTGAGCTCAACCAGGAAACAATGAAAGCAGTCATTTGCATCTATCATTTACAATCATATGCCGGTCCATTAGCAATTAGCCTCTCCTTTCACTTCCTTCCTTTTCAAATGAGCAATTAGCATCTCCTTTCACTTCCTTCCTTTTCAAATGAGCAATTAGCATCTCCTTTCACTTCCTTCCTTTTCAAATGAGCAATTAGCATCTTCCTTCACTTCCTTCCTTTTCAAATGAGCAATTAGCATCTCCTTTCACTTCCTTCCTTTTCAAATGAGCAATTAGCCTCTCCTTTCACTTCCTTCCTTTTCAAATGAGCAATTAGCATCTTCCTTCACTTCCTTCCTTTTCAAATGAGCAATTAGCCTCTCCCTTCACTTCCTTCCTTTTCAAATGAGCAATTAGCATCTCCCTTCACTTCCTTCCTTTTCAAATGAGCAATTAGCATCTCCTTTCACTTCCTTCCTTTTCAAATGAGCAATTAGCCTCTCCCTTCACTTCCTTCCTTTTCAAATGAGCAATTAGCATCTTCCTTCACTTCCTTCCTTTTCAAATGAGCAATTAGCACCTCTCCCTTCACTTCCTTCCTTTTCAAATGAGCAATTAGCCTCTCCCTTCACTTCCTTCCTTCAAATGAGCAATTAGCCTCTCCCTTCACTTCCTTCCTTCAAATGAGCAATTAGCATCTCCTTTCACTTCCTTCCTTTTCAAATGAGCAATTAGCATCTCCTTTCACTTCCTTCCTTTTCAAATGAGCAATTAGCATCTTCCTTCACTTCCTTCAAATGAGCAATTAGCATCACCTTGGCATGAAGAGATGACTGAATGGTTAACCCGATTCAGACATATCCATGTACCGTACCATGAATTAGATTTGTCACCTGTTAAAGTATGGTTTGTACATTTGAAAATGTGTAAATAAATGAGCAGGGTTAAGGAAAAGAGACAACGCTAAGTCGGTTAGCATCGATCGGTTAGCATCGATTGAGGTTTTGTGGATTTATATGAATGCTTCCACTCAGTGTTTGAGATCAACCCTTTATTTTATTTTAAACTACAAAACCCTTACGCACCACTGCACTTCGTATACCAGGGTTGGCTGGCCTTCTCTAGTCACGCTCAGGCACTGTGTAACGGTTCTCTTGTGGTGAAGGAGAGTCGGACCAAAATTGAGCGTGTAGATTGCGATCCATGTTTAATAAACAGACATAAAACACGAATCAATACAAATACTACAAAACAAAGACCGTAATGAAAACCGAAACAGCCTATACTAGTGTAAACTAACACAGAGACAGGAACAAGGACACTAAGGACAATCACCCACGAAACACACAAAGAATATGGCTGCCTAAATATGGTTCCCAATCAGAGACAACGATAAACACCTGCCTCTGATTGAGAACCACTTCAGACAGCCATAGACTTAACTAGAACACCCCACTAAGCTACAATCCCAATACCAACACACCACATACAAAAACCCCATGCCACACCCTGGCCTGACCAAATAAATGAAGATAAGCACAAAATACCTCGACCAGGGCGTGACACACTGGTATACTTTTATTTACAAAGCCATTTTGGGTTTACTAACCTTACTAACCTTTTTATTTGGGCATTTTTATTGTTCAGAAATGTGGCGGGTCGTCTCTTCGTTCGCTGGACTTTATCCTGTTAACTGTTCCAAATGTCCGAACTGAATTTGGTAAAAGGGCTTTTATGTACTCTGCGCCATCGTCTTACAAAATACTTTTAAACTGGAAGAAATTGTCCCGATTGGTGTTTTTAAATCACTGATGAAGGTTTTTGAGGCTGATTCCCTGACCTGTCAATGTTTTTAATTTGCTGTTTTTGATTTTGTTTTACTCTTGTGAATTCTATGGTTTTTACTAGATTACTTGTAGTTTTTCATGTTGTCTGTAGGTAATTTTTTTGTCATGACTTGGCGCTGCCTATCTTCGCCAGGACGTTCTTGAAAAAAAGAGATTTTAAATCTCAACGAGCCCTTCCTGGTTAAATAAAGGTCAAATAAAAATACATGTAAAAAAACAAGTTGATTCAAGATTCCAGATGTTTTCTCAGGATATTTTGCAAATGGACACTGTGCCTGTAAACAACAGAAATTTAAGATAACGTAGAAAAATAATGCAGATTTTTCAAAATCGCACAAACAGTCTCTTTGGATGTACTTGAAATCAGCAGCAAAGGGAATCAAATCAAAGTGTACTGGTCGCATGCACAGTTCATGCACAGTTCATACACAGTTCATGCACAGTTCATACACAGTTCATACACAGTTCATACACAGTTCATGCACAGTTCATACACAGTTCATGCACAGTTCATACACAGTTCATGCACAGTTCATACACAGTTCATACACAGTTCATACACAGTTCATGCACAGTTCATGCACAGTTCATTCACAGTTCATACACAGTTTATACACAGTTCATACACAGTTCATACACAGTTCATACACAGTTCATGCACAGTTCATACACAGTTCATGCACAGTTCATGCACAGTTCATACACCGTTCATACACAGTTCATACACAGTTCGTGCACAGTTCATGCACAGTTCATACACAGTTCATGCACAGTTCATACACAGTTCATACACAGTTCATGCACAGTTCATACACAGTTCATGCACAGTTCATACACAGTTCATACACAGTTCATGCACAGTTCATACACAGTTCATACACAGTTTATACACAGTTCATACACAGTTCATACACAGTTCATACACAGTTCATACACAGTTCATGCACAGTTCATACACAGTTCATGCACAGTTCATGCACAGTTCATACACAGTTCATACACAGTTCATGCACAGTTCATACACAGCTCATGCACAGTTCATACACAGTTCATACTCAGTTCATACACAGTTCATGCACAGTTCATACACAGTTCATACACAGTTCATACACAGTTTATGCACAGTTCATACACAGTTCATACACAGAACATGCACAGTTCATACACAGTTCATACACAGTTCATACACAGTTTATACACAGTTCATGCACAGTTCATACACAGTTCATACACAGTTCATACACAGTTTATATACAGTTCATACACAGTTCATACACAGTTCATACACAGTTCATACACAGTTTAGCAGATGTTATGCAGCCAAATGATTGTGTTAACTCCAACAGTGTAGTAGAATATCAAACAAATATACACATAATTAACACATTTTAAACAAGAAATCAAGAATATTAGAACAAATCCAATTAAGAATCCAAATAAAACTGTACCAATAATCCAAATGACTATCTACTCATCGGATGAATTTAAACAAGACATACTAAGAATGATATGGTCTGGAGACAGAAGCTGTTCAACAGTCTGATGGTGATAAAAGCTGTTCAACAGTCTGATGGTGATAGAAGCTGTTCAACAGTCTGATGGTAATAGAATTTTAAAGTCAAGTTTAACAGTCTGATGGTGAAGAAGCTGTTTAACATTAGAACTGTTTAACAGTCTGATGGTGATAGAAGCTGTTTAACAGTCTGATAGAAGCTGTTTAACAGTCTGATGGTGATAGAAGCTGTTCAACAGTCTGATAGAAGCTGTTTAACAGTCTGATAGAAGCTGTTTAACAGTCTGATGGTGATAGAAGCTGTTCAACAGTCTGATAGAAGCTGTTTAACAGTCTGATGGTGATAGAAGCTGTTTAACAGTCTGATGGAGGTAGAAGCTGTTCAACAGTCTGATGGTGATAGAAGCTGTTCAACAGTCTGATGGTGATAGAAGCTGTTCAACAGTCTGATGGTGATAGAAGCTGTTCAACAGTCTGATGGTGATAGAAGCTGTACAACAGTCTGATTGTGATAGAAGCTGTTTAACAGTCTGATGGTGATAGAAGCTGTTCAACAGTCTGATGGTGATAGAAGCTGTTCAACAGTCTGATGGTGATAGAAGCTGTTTTAGAAGCTGCTCAACAGTCTGATGGTAATAGAAGCTGCTCAACAGTCTGATGGTGATAGAAGCTGTTCAACAGTCTGGTGGTGATAGAAGCTGCTCAACAGTCTGATAGAAGCTGCTCAACAGTCTGATGGTAATAGAAGCTGCTCAACAGTCTGATGGTGATAGAAGCTGTTCAACAGTCTGATGGTGATAGAAGCTGTTTAACAGTCTGATGGTGATAGAAGCTGTTTAACAGTCTGATGGAGATAGAAGCTGTTCAACAGTCTGATGGTGATAGAAGCTGTTCAACAGTCTGATGGTCTGGAGACAGAAGCTGTTCAACAGTCTGATGGTCTGGAGACAGAAGCTGTTCAACAGTCTGATGGTGATAGAAGCTGTTCAACAGTCTGATGGTGATAGAAGCTGTTTAACAGTCTGATGGTAATAGAAGCTGTTCAACAGTCTGATGGTGATAGAAGCTGTTTAACAGTCTGATGGAGATAGAAGCTGTTCAACAGTCTGATGGTGATAGAAGCTGTCCAACAGTCTGATGGTCTGGAGACAGAAGCTGTTCAACAGTCTGATGGTCTGATAGAAGCTGTTCAACAGTCTGATGGTAATAGAAGCTGTTCAACAGTCTGATGGCTCGGGATAGAAGCTGTTCAACAGTCTGATGGTGATAGAAGCTGTTCAACAGTCTGATGGATAGAAGCTGTTTAACAGTCTGATAGAAGCTGTTTAACAGCCTGATGGTGATAGAAGCTGTTTAACAGTCTGATAGAAGCTGTTTAACAGTCTGATGGTGATAGAAGCTGTTTAACAGTCTGATAGAAGCTGTTTAACAGTCTGATGGTGATAGAAGCTGTTCAACAGTCTGATAGAAGCTGTTTAACAGTCTGATAGAAGCTGTTTAACAGTCTGGTGATGGCTGACAGTCTGATAGAAGCTGTTTAACAGTCTGATGGTGATAGAAGCTGTTTAACAGTCTGATGGAGGTAGAAGCTGTTCAACAGTCTGATGGTGATAGAAGCTGTTCAACAGTCTGATGGTGATAGAAGCTGTTCAACAGTCTGATGGTGATAGAAGCTGTTCAACAGTCTGATGGTAATAGAAGCTGTTCAACAGTCTGATGGCCTCGGGATAGAAGCTGTTCAACAGTCTGATGGTGATAGAAGCTGTTCAACAGTCTGATGGTAATAGAAGCTGTTTAACAGTCTGATAGAAGCTGTTTAACAGTCTGATGTGATAGAAGCTGTTTAACAGTCTGATAGAAGCTGTTTAACAGTCTGATGGTGATAGAAGCTGTTTAACAGTCTGATAGAAGCTGTTTAACAGTCTGATGGTGATAGAAGCTGTTCAACAGTCTGATAGAAGCTGTTTAACATGATAGAAGCTGTTTAACAGTCTGATGGTGATAGAAGCTGTTCAACAGTGATAGAAGCTGTTTAACAGTCTGATGGTGATAGAAGCTGTTTAACAGTCTGATGGAGGTAGAAGCTGTTCAACAGTCTGATGGTGATAGAAGCTGTTCAACAGTCTGATGGTGATAGAAGCTGTTCAACAGTCTGATGGTGATAGAAGCTGTTCAACAGTCTGATGGTGATAGAAGCTGTACAACAGTCTGATTGTGATAGAAGCTGTTTAACAGTCTGATGGTGATAGAAGCTGTTCAACAGTCTGATGGTGATAGAAGCTGTTCAACAGTCTGATGGTGATAGAAGCTGTTTAACAGTCTGATGGTAATAGAAGCTGTTCAACAGTCTGATGGTGATAGAAGCTGTTCAACAGTCTGATGGTGATAGAAGCTGTTTAACAGTCTGATGGTAATAGAAGCTGTTCAACAGTCTGATGGTGATAGAAGCTGTTTAACAGTCTGATGGAGATAGAAGCTGTTCAACAGTCTGATGGTGATAGAAGCTGTCCAACAGTCTGATGGTCTGGAGACAGAAGCTGTTCAACAGTCTGATGGTCTGGAGACAGAAGCTGTTCAACAGTCTGATGGTAATAGAAGCTGTTCAACAGTCTGATGGCCTCGGGATAGAAGCTGTTCAACAGTCTGATGGTGATAGAAGCTGTTCAACAGTCTGATGGTAATAGAAGCTGTTTAACAGTCTGATAGAAGCTGTTTAACAGCCTGATGGTGATAGAAGCTGTTTAACAGTCTGATAGAAGCTGTTTAACAGTCTGATGGTGATAGAAGCTGTTTAACAGTCTGAGAGAAGCTGTTTAACAGTCTGATGGTGATAGAAGCTGTTCAACAGTCTGATAGAAGCTGTTTAACAGTCTGATAGAAGCTGTTTAACAGTCTGATGGTGATAGAAGCTGTTCAACAGTCTGATAGAAGCTGTTTAACAGTCTGATGGTGATAGAAGCTGTTTAACAGTCTGATGGAGGTAGAAGCTGTTCAACAGTCTGATGGTGATAGAAGCTGTTCAACAGTCTGATGGTGATAGAAGCTGTTCAACAGTCTGATGGTGATAGAAGCTGTTCAACAGTCTGATGGTAATAGAAGCTGTTCAACAGTCTGATGGCCTCGGGATAGAAGCTGTTCAACAGTCTGATGGTGATAGAAGCTGTTCAACAGTCTGATGGTAATAGAAGCTGTTTAACAGTCTGATAGAAGCTGTTTAACAGTCTGATGGTGATAGAAGCTGTTTAACAGTCTGATAGAAGCTGTTTAACAGTCTGATGGTGATAGAAGCTGTTTAACAGTCTGATAGAAGCTGTTTAACAGTCTGATGGTGATAGAAGCTGTTCAACAGTCTGATAGAAGCTGTTTAACAGTCTGATAGAAGCTGTTTAACAGTCTGATGGTGATAGAAGCTGTTCAACAGTCTGATAGAAGCTGTTTAACAGTCTGATGGTGATAGAAGCTGTTTAACAGTCTGATGGAGGTAGAAGCTGTTCAACAGTCTGATGGTGATAGAAGCTGTTCAACAGTCTGATGGTGATAGAAGCTGTTCAACAGTCTGATGGTGATAGAAGCTGTTCAACAGTCTGATGGTGATAGAAGCTGTACAACAGTCTGATTGTGATAGAAGCTGTTTAACAGTCTGATGGTGATAGAAGCTGTTCAACAGTCTGATGGTGATAGAAGCTGTTCAACAGTCTGATGGTGATAGAAGCTGTTCAACAGTCTGATGGTGATAGAAGCTGTTCAACAGTCTGATGGTGATAGAAGCTGTTTAACAGTCTGATAGAAGCTGCTCAACAGTCTGATGGTAATAGAAGCTGCTCAACAGTCTGATGGTGATAGAAGCTGTTCAACAGTCTGGTGGTGATAGAAGCTGGTCAACAGTCTGATAGAAGCTGCTCAACAGTCTGATGGTAATAGAAGCTGCTCAACAGTCTGATGGTGATAGAAGCTGTTCAACAGTCTGATGGTGATAGAAGCTGTTTAACAGTCTGATGGTGATAGAAGCTGTTTAACAGTCTGATGGAGATAGAAGCTGTTCAACAGTCTGATGGTGATAGAAGCTGTTCAACAGTCTGATGGTCTGGAGACAGAAGCTGTTCAACAGTCTGATGGTCTGGAGACAGAAGCTGTTCAACAGTCTGATGGTGATAGAAGCTGTTCAACAGTCTGATGGTGATAGAAGCTGTTTAACAGTCTGATGGTAATAGAAGCTGTTCAACAGTCTGATGGCGATAGAAGCTGTTCAACAGTCTGATGGTGATAGAAGCTGTTTAACAGTCTGATGGTAATAGAAGCTGTTCAACAGTCTGATGGCCTCGGGATAGAAGCTGTTCAACAGTCTGATGGTAATAGAAGCTGTTCAACAGTCTGATGGCCTCGGGATAGAAGCTGTTCAACAGTCTGATGGCCTCGGGATAGAAGCTGTTCAACAGTCTGATGGCCTCGGGATAGAAGCTGTTCAACAGTCTGATGGTAATAGAAGCTGTTCAACAGTCTGATGGCCTGTTGATAGAAGCTGTTCAACAGTCTGATGGCCTGTTGATAGAAGCTGTTCAACAGTCTGATGGCCTGTTGATAGAAGCTGTTCAACAGTCTGATGGCCTGTTGATAGAAGCTGTTCAACAGTCTGATGGCCTGTTGATAGAAGCTGTTCAACAGTCTGATGGTAATAGAAGCTGTTCAACAGTCTGATGGTAATAGAAGCTGTTCAACAGTCTGATGGTGATAGAAGCTGTTCAACAGTCTGATGGCCTGTTGATAGAAGCTGTTCAACAGTCTGATGGCCTGTTGATAGAAGCTGTTCAACAGTCTGATGGCCTGTTGATAGAAGCTGTTCAACAGTCTGATGGCCTGTTGATAGAAGCTGTTCAACAGTCTGATGGCCTGTTGATAGAAGCTGTTCAACAGTCTGATGGCCTGTTGATAGAAGCTGTTCAACAGTCTGATGGCCTGTTGATAGAAGCTGTTCAACAGTCTGATGGCCTGTTGATAGAAGCTGTTCAACAGTCTGATGGCCTGTTGATAGAAGCTGTTCAACAGTCTGATGGCCTGTTGATAGAAGCTGTTTCTCAGGTTCTTTGTCCCATCTCTGATGCTCTCATACCATCTCTTTCTACCAGACGGTAGCAGAGTGAACAGTCTGTGGCTTGGGTGGCTGATGTCCTTCATGATCTTGACTTTCCTTCAACACAGAGTTCTGTAAATGTCCTGGAGGGCAGGCAGCATGCCCCCGGTGATACGTTGGGCTAACCGCTCTAGCCTCTGAAGAGCCATGAGGTTCAGGGCGCTGCAGTTGCCTTACCAGGCGTTGATGTAGCCCGACAGGATGCTCTCAATCGTGCATCTTTAAAAGTGTGTGAGGGTCTTAGGGTCCAAGCCAAATGTATTCAGCCGCTTGAGGTTGAGTAGGTGTATTTGCGCCTTCTTCACCACAGTGTCGATGTGATGGAACCATGTCAGGTCCTCTGTGATATTCACAACAAGGAATTTAAAGCTTTTGACTATTACTTTAGCTTTCTTGCTTATAGGAATAATGGTGGACATCATGAAGCACGTGGAAATAAACTGTGATAGAGAGAGAGATTGAATATGTCTGTACAACACTCCGGCCAGCGGATCTGTGCATGCTCTGAGAACGCGGCTCGGAATGCCATCCGGGCTGGCATCGGCCACAGAGATCGAGCCCACAACCGTCTTGAGCAGTGGGACCGCATAGGTCGGTCGGTCGGCTGGTCAGTCGATCGGTCGGGTCGTTCGGTCGGTCCGGTCGGTCAGTTTGTGTAGTTGTCTTCGAAGTGAGCATAAGTATAATGACATTAATCCATAGAAAGACATCTACCTTCAGCACTCACTACCTAATGCACAACAGGCCTTACCTTCAGTACTCACTAGTGATATGCGGGTTGACTCATAACCCGCCGTTCCCGCGGTTATTTCCACGGAGCGGGTGGGTTTATGGTCATAAATATTGTGTGGATGAAGAGGACGTCGATGAAGGGCATGTGGATGAAGGGCGTGTGGATGAAGGGTGTGTGGATGAAGGGAGTGTGGATGAAGGGTGTGTGGATGCAGGGTGTGAGGATGAAGGGCGTGTGGATGAAGGGCTCGTGGATGAAGAGCGTGTGGATGAAGGGTGTGTGGATGAAGGGCGTGTGGATGAAGGGTTTGTGGATGAAGGGTGTGTGGATGAAGGGCGTGTGGATGAAGAGGGCGTCGATGAAGGGCGTGTGGATGTAGGGCGTGTGGATGAAGGGTGTGTGGATGAAGGGTTTGTGGATGAAGGGCTCGTGGATGAAGGGCGTGTGGATGAAGGGTGTGTGGATGAAGGGAGTGTGGATGAAGGGAGTGTGGATGAAGAGGGCGTCGATGAAGGGCGTGTGGATGAAGGGCGTGTGGATGAAGGGTTTGTGGATGAAGGGTTTGTGGATGAAGGGCGCGTGGATGAAGGGCGTGTGGATGAAGGGCGTGTGGATGAAGGGTGTGTGGATGAAGAGCGTGTGGATGAAGGGTTTGTGGATGAAGGTGTGTGGATGAAGGGTGTGTGGATGAAGGGCGTGTGGATGAAGAGGGCGTCGATGAAGGGTGTGTGGATGAAGGGCGTGTGGATGAAGGGTTTGTGGATGAAGGTGTGTGGATCAAGGGCGTGTGGATGTAAGGTGTGTGGATGTAAGGCGTGTGGATGTAAGGTGTATGGATGTAAGGCGTGTGGATGTAAGGCGTGTGGATGTAAGGCGTGTGGATGTAAGGCGTGTGGATATAAGGCGTGTTGATGTAAGGTGTGTGGATGTAAGGTGTGTGGATGTAAGGTGTGTGGATGTAAGGTGTGTGGATGTAAGGCGTGTGGATGGCGGAAGTGTTGAATAAAGAGAAGATAATGCAGAAAGAGAAGATAATTCATAAAGAGAAGATAATGCACAAAGAGAAGATAATGCGCAAAGAGAAGATAATGCATAAAGAGAAGATAATGCACAAAGAGAAGATAATGCATAAATAGAAGATAATGCATAAAGAGAAGATAATGCGCAAAGAGAAGATAATGCATAAAGAGAAGATAATGCATAAAAAAATACCCATGAATGTATTATTATTGTACAATCCTTGTTTATAGGCTACAGTGAGACTTTTCTCTCAATATTGTTATCTGCCGTTGGTGCGTATCCTAAGCTTTAGGGCCTGACTGTATGCTCGCCAACTACATGTCAATCGCCAAATGTTTTCGGGAACTTGGCCGGAAAAGGTAACGTAGATCCACTGAAGCAAAAAGGACCATGCCGAAATTTAATTCAGTACGAGAACAGCTGCTAAATGGACAGTTGGAAATAATTAGAACGGAGGGCCAGAACAGTAGCCTAATGTTTGGGAAAGATTTTGTGACGTGGTAGAAGAGGATTATGTGTGATGTTATGTGTGATGATTGTGAGGCGCAATACAAATTCGACATTCACAAAATGGGGACTTCAAAATAGAATGTCGAGAGATGTAGGCTACTGTTCAGATGGGTTAAATGGAATAGTATAGCCTAACTGAAATCTGGACACTGACTGTAGGTCTATAACCTCTCACGTAGCCTAATATAATATTAACTCTTGCAGAATTAAGCGTTTCCTGTTGTAAAATGAAACACCAAATATACATTCATAGTACTACCACGACAACCGGACAAACATTTAGTCTTTCAATCCCCCACGTGGGTATAACCAATAAGGAGATGGCACGTGGGTGCCTGCTTCTATAAACCAATGAGGAGATGGGAGAGGCAGGACTTGCAGCGTGATCTGCATCAGAAATAGGAGTGACTTCTATTTTAGCCCTTGGCAACGCAGATGCTCGTTGGCGCACGCGAGCAGTGTGGGTGCAATAGATCAATAACATGGATTTCTACATTTGTTTTGCAACGCTCGTGCATGCGACGTGTCAAGTCTGGTCAGCATGTGACAGTCCCCTAGAAGCCTACCATTGACTACGTACAGACCTAGCATGGGACAGAGATGCACGAGTTGTAACCCGTTTTTGTTGGTTGTTTTGTCATAGTTGTGTCTAAGGGGGGCATATTTTAGGAGGGAAATCTGTCGCCTCCAGGTAGGTGTTTGTCCCCGTGTGCTAAGAGTATCAGGTTCTTGTCCAATACTGCCATTTAGGTCGCTCCCTGACTGTCTCCTCTCAACTTTTATTGTAATTGGCCACCTTAAAAAGACTGATAGATAGTGCTAATACAGCAGCCGTAGCAGAGCTTCTGTAACAAAGCTTCTTCCCCCTGAGGCCTCTGGGTAAAGGGGAAACATAATGTAATCTTGCTGTAAAGCTAAGCAGATCGGCCACTGAGCACCCTTCATGCAGTCCAGCATAACATGAAGAAGATTAAATTAATTAAACATTCCCTGATGGCCAAACTTCAGGATTAGCGTTAGATTAGCATTAGGCGCTAACTCTCTATGCCTCACTAACTCTCTATGCCTCACTAACTCTCTATGCCTCACTAACTCTCTATGCCTCACTAACTCTCTATGCCTCACTAACTCTCTATGCCTCACTAACTCTCTATGCCTCACTAACTCTCTATGCCTCACTAACTCTCTAAGCCTCACTAACTCTCTATGCCTCACTAACTCTCTATGCCTCACTAACTCTCTATGCCTCACTAACTCTCTATGCCTCACTAACTCTCTATGCCTCACTAACTCTCTATGCCTCACTAACTCTCTATGCCTCACTAACTCGCTAAGCCTCACTAACTCTCTATGCCTCACTAACTCGCTAAGCATGTCCAAAAGGAAAAGACCTCAGCTCGACCCAATCACTTCTCCTGATATAGGCTGTAGATACTGACTGCATATACATACACACACACATACACATGTAGTCCCATATACCAAGTCAGTCAGCATGGTGGAGGACAGGGTAACCCCCCCCCCCCCCCCCAGAGTGTTATAGGGACCCAGTCAGTCAGCATAGTGGAGGACAGGGTAACCCCCCCCAGAGTGTTATAGGGACCCAGTCAGTCAGCATGTGTAGGGACCCAGTCAGTCAGCATGGTGGAGAACAGGGTACCCCCCCCCCCACCAGAGTGTTATAGGGACCCAGTCAGTCAGTATAGTGGAGGACAGGGTAACCCCCCCCAGAGTTTTATAGGGACCCAGTCAGTCAGCATAGTGGAGGACAGGGTAACCCCCCCCCAGAGTGTTATAGGGACCCAGTCAGTCAGTATAGTGGAGGACAGGGTAACCCCCCCAGAGTGTTATAGGGACCCAGTCAGTCATTATAGCGGAGGACAGGGTAACCCCCCCCTCCCAGAGTGTTATAGGGACCCAGTCAGTCAGTATAGTGGAGGACAGGGTAACCCCCCCCAGAGTTTTATAGGGACCCAGTCAGTCAGCATAGTGGAGGACAGGGTAACCCCCCCCCCCCCAGAGTGTTATAGGGACCCAGTCAGTCAGTATAGTGGAGGACAGGGTAACCCCCCCCAGAGTGTTATAGGGACCCAGTCAGTCATTATAGCGGAGGACAGGGTAACCCCCCTCCCAGAGTGTTATAGGGACCCAGTCAGTCAGTATAGTGGAGGACAGGGTAACACCCCCCCCCCCTAGAGTGTTATAGGGACCCAGTCAGTCAGTATAGTGGAGGACAGGGTAACCCCCCCTCCCAGAGTGTTATAGGGACCCAGTCAGTCAGTATAGTGGAGGACAGGGTAACCCCCCCCCAGAGTGTTATAGAGACCCAGTCAGTCATTATAGTGGAGGACAGGGTAACCCCCCCCCCCCAAGAGTGTTATAGGGACCCAGTCAGTCATTATAGTGGAGGACAGGGTAACCCCCCCCCCCAGAGTGTTATAGGGACCCAGTCAGTCAGTATAGTGGAGGACAGGGTAACCCCCCCCCCCCCCAGAGTGTTATAGGGACCCAGTCAGTCAGTATAGTGGAGGACAGGGTAACCCCCCCCCCCCAGAGTGTTATAGGGACCCAGTCAGTCATTATAGTGGAGGACAGGGTAACCCCCCTCCCAGAGGGTTATAGGGACCCAGTCAGTCAGTATAGTGGAGGACAGGGTAACCCCCCCCAGAGTGTTATAGGGACCCAGTCAGTCAGCATAGTGGAGGACAGGGTACCCCCCCCCCCAGAGTGTTATAGGGACCCAGTCAGTCAGTATAGTGGAGGACAGGGTAACCCCCCCCCCAGAGTGTTATAGGGACCCAGTCAGTCAGTATAGTGGAGGACAGGGTAACCCCCCAGAGGGTTATAGGGACCCAGTCAGTCAGTATAGTGGAGGACAGGGTACCCCCCCCCCCCCCCCCCCCCCCAGAGTGTTATAGGGACCCAGTCAGTCAGCATAGTGGAGGACAGGGTACCCCCCCCCCCCCAGAGTGTTATAGGGACCCAGTCAGTCAGTATAGTGGAGGACAGGGTAACCCCCCCCTCCCCCAGAGTGTTATAGGGACCCAGTCAGTCATTATAGTGGAGGACAGGGTAACCCCCCCCCCCCCCTCCCCCAGAGTGTTATAGGGACCCAGTCAGTCATTATAGTGGAGGACAGGGTAACCCCCCCAGAGTGTTATAGGGACCCAGTCAGTCAGCATAGTGGAGGACAGGGTACCCCCCCCCCCAGAGTGTTATAGGGACCCAGTCAGTCAGTATAGTGAAGGACAGGGTAACCCCCCCCCCCCAGAGTGTTATAGGGACCCAGTCAGTCAGTATAGTGGAGGACAGGGTAACCCCCTCCCCCAGCAGTTCCAACCTGCATTAATTGTGATTACTGCCCTCTGCCTGATCCCTCCCCTGTTTCCCCAGCATCATGCTATGCCTGGAAACAAAAGGCCTGTAACACCATATAGCCTTGACAAATGATTGATCTCTTCCTAATGCTCTCAAACAAGATGTATCAGAACAAGAGATGAGTCGGATTGGAGTGGAGGTTGGGTGGGTTGATTCAGCGAAAGGGGAGGAGCAGGGGAGGAAAGGGGTGATAGGGGGGTGTGGGGGCAGGGGACTAGAGAGAAGGAGATGGCGAGAATGATTATGTAGGCCACACTGTCAGGCCACCCTGTCAGGTAAACTTTCTGCTTGTAGATTACTGGACATGTCAGGCCGGCTAAGTGTCGGGTGCTGTCAAGCAGGGACAATGGGGTTAACTATGGCTTGGATGTATTCTGCTTTATGCGTCAGGCAGAGAGAAAGAGGCAGCAAGGGAGAGGGATGAGAAAGAGAGGAAGAGAGAGGAAGAGAGAGGAAGAGAGAGAAAGGGCTAGAGAGAGAGAGAGAGAGAGAGAGAGAGAGAGAGAGAGAGAGAGAGAGAGAGAGAGAGAGAGAGAGAGAGAGAGAGAGAGAGAGAGAGAGAGAGAGAGAGAGAGAGAGAGAGAGAGAGAGAGAGAGAGAGAGAGAGAGAGAGAGAGAGAGAGAGAAGAGAGAGAGAAAGAGAGAGAGAGAGAGAGAGAGAGAGAGAGAGAGAGAGAGAGAGAGAGAGAGAGAGAGAGAGAGAGGACAACGCCAGTTCTCTCTCTGTGACACATCATACTAATTGGCATCTGAGGGAGGAATAGGAAGTTGAAGAGCATGACAGGGAGTTGGAGCACATGATTACAAACAAGAACAATGTGGAAAAATGAATAATATTGTACAGCACTTTGTTTGTCCACTGCTACAAGCTAATTTCCCTCCTCCAAATAAACCCACAATGCATCTGTTTTTTCTTTCTTTGTGTGTGTTTTCCTTCCCTCCTTACTGTGTATGCTGGGAATTTGAGGCAATATGTCTCAGAAGTCATAGAAATGTATAGGGAAAACATCCACAGCTCAAACAACGGCCATCCACAGCTCAAACAACGGCCATCCTCAGCTCAACCAACGACCATCCACAGCTCAAACAACGGCCATCCACAGCTCAAACAACGGCCATCCACAGCTCAAACAACGGCCATCCTCAGCTCAACCAACGACCATCCACAGCTCAAACAACGGCCATCCTCAGCTCAAACAACGGCCATCAACAGCTCAAACAACAGCCATCAACAGCTCAAACAACGGCCATCAACAGCTCAAACAACGGCCATCAACAGCTCAAACAACAGCCACCAACAGCTCAAACAACAGCCATCCTCAGCTCAAACAACGGCCACCAACAGCTCAAACATCGGCCATCCACAGCTCAAACAACGGCCACCAACAGCTCAAACATCGGCCATCAACAGCTCAAACAACAGCCATCCACAGCTCAAACAACAGCCATCAACAGCTCAAACAACGGCCATCAACAGCTCAAACAACAGCCATCAACAGCTCAAACAACAGCCATCAACAGCTCAAACAACAGCCATCCTCAGCTCAAACAACGGCCACCAACAGCTCAAACATCGGCCATCAACAGCTCAAACAACAGCCATCCACAGCTCAAACAACAGCCATCAACAGCTCAAACAACAGCCATCAACAGCTCAAACAACGGCCATCAACAGCTCAAACAACAGCCATCAACAGCTCAAACAACAGCCATCAACAGCTCAAACA
>NC_060176.1:80331753-80334253 GCF_021184085.1 Oncorhynchus gorbuscha
AAGAGTAGCTGCTGCTTTTGCAACAGCTAATGGGGATCCTAATAAAATACCGAAAATACCAAACTCATCGTGTCTTGCCTTTAGCTAAGGCACTCAGAATCAAAGCTAAACCCACTACTTAACCCATATATATAATCAGACCCACTACTTTGTAAATATATGATGTAAATATAGAGTCGTGGCCAAAAGGTTTGAGAAAGACACAAATATTTATTTCCACAAAGTTTGCTGCTTCAGTGTCTTTAGATATTTTTGTCAGATGTTACTGTGGAATACTGAAGTATAATTACAAGCATTTCACAAGTGTTAAACTACAGAAAAAGGAGCACCGAGCACGTCCCCATTCTCATCGACGGGGCTGCAGTGGAGCAGGTTGAGAGCTTCAAATTCCTTGGTGTCCACATCAACAACAAACTAGAATGGTCCAAACACACCAAGACAGTCGTGAAGAGGGCACGACAACACCTATTCCCCCTCAGGAAACTAAAAAGATTTGGCATGGGTCCCCAGATCCTCAGAAGGTTCTACAGCTGCACCATCGAGAGCATCCTGACCGGTTGCATCACTGCCTGGTACGGCAACTGCTCGGCCTCCGACCGCAAGGCACTTCAGAGGGTAGTGTGTACGGCCCAGTACATCACTGGGGCGAAGCTGCCTGCCATCCAGAACCTCTACACCAGGCGGGGTCAGAGGAAGGCCCTGAAAATTGTCAAAGACCCCAGCCACCCCAGTCATAGACTGTTCTCTCTACTATCGCATGGCAGCGGTACCGGAGTGCCAAGTATAGGACAAAAAGGCTTCTCAACAGTTTTACCCCCAAGCCATAAGACTCCTGAACAGGTAATCAAATGGTTACCTGGACTATTTGCATTGTCCCCACCCAACCCCTCTTTTACACTGCTGCTACTCTCTGTTTATCATATATGCATAGTCACTTTAACTATAGGCAGTTGGTCGGGCCTCAATTGGCCCGACCAACCAGTGCTCCCGCACATTGGCTAACTGGGCTATCTGCATTATGTCCGCCATCCACCAGCCCCTCTTTTAACGCTACTGCTACTCTCTGTTCATCATATATGCATAGTCACTTTAACCATCTACATGTACATACTACCTCAATCAGCCTGACTAACAGGTGTCTGTATATAGCCTTGCTACTCTTTTTTCAAATGTCTTTTTACTATTGTTTTATTTCTTTACTTACCTACACACACACACACACACACACACACACACACACACACACACACACACACACACACACACACACACACACACACACACACACACACACACACACACACACACACACACACACACACACACACACACACACACACACACACACACACACACACACACACACACACACACACACACACACACCTGTTGTATTCTTTTCAAACTATTGGTTAGAGCATGTAAGTAAGCATTTCACTGTAAGGTCTACTACACCTGTTGTATTCAGCATTTCACTGTAAGGTCTACTACACCTGTTGTATTCAGCATTTCACTGTAAGGTCTAATACACCTGTTGTATTCAGCGTTTCACTGTAAGGTCTATCTACACCTGTTGTATTCAGCATTTCACTGTGAGGTCTACTAAACCTGTTGTATTCAGCATTTCACTGTGAGGTCTACTACACCTGTTGTATTCAGCATTTCACTGTAAGGTCTAATACACCTGTTGTACCTCAGCATTCCAATCCCTGTACTTTTTGTAGAATATCAGTCTGTCCCTGATGTTTTCCCTGGAGAGAAGTGGCTTCTTTGCTGCCCTTCTTGACACCAGGCCATCCTCCAAACGTCTTCGCTTCACTGTGCATGCAGATGCACTCACTCCTGCCTGCTTCCCTTTCCTGAGCAAGCTCTGTACTGGTGGTGGCCCGATCCAGCAGCTGAATCAACTTTAGGAGACGGTCCTGGAAATTTCTGGACTTTCTTGAGCACACTGAAGCCTTCTTCACAACAATTGAACCGCTCTCCTTGAAGTTATTGATGATCCGATAAATGGTTGATTCAGGTGCAATCTTACTGGCAGCAATATCCTTGCCTGTGAAGCCCATTTTGTGCAAAGCAATGATGACGGCACATGTTTCATTGCAGGTAACTATGGTTGACAGAGGAAGAACAATGATTCCAACCACCCTCCTTTTGAAGCTTCCAGTCTGTTATCTGAACTCAATCAGCATGACAGAGTGATCTCCAGCCTTGTCCTTGTCAACACACACACCTGTGTTAACGAGAGAATCACTGACATGATGTTAGCTGGTCCTTTTGTGGCAGGGCTGAAATGCAGTTGAAATGTTTTTTTGGGGGGGATTCAGTTCATTTGCATGGTAAAGAGGGACTTTGCAATTAATTCAAAATCATCTGATCACTCTTCATAACATTCTGGAGTATATGCAAATTGCCATCATACAAACTGAGGCATCATACAAACTGAGGCAGCAGACTTTGTGAAAAATTATTTTTGTGTAATTCTCAAAACTTTTGGCCA
>NC_060176.1:80341753-80346753 GCF_021184085.1 Oncorhynchus gorbuscha
ACCCTAAACCCTAACTTTAACCCATACCCTTACCCTAACTCTAACCCTAAACCCTAACTTTAACCCATACCCTTACCCTAACTCTAACCCTAAACCCTAACTTTAACCCATACCCTTACCCTAACTCTAACCCTAACCCTAAACCCTAACTCTTAACCATACCCTTACCCTAACCCTAAACCCTAACTTTAACCCACTACCTTACCCTAACTCCCTAACTTTAACCCATACCCTTACCCTAACTCTAACCCTAAACCCTAACTTTAACCCATACCTAACTCTACCCTAAACCCTAACTTTAACCCATTACCCTAAACCCTAAACCCTAACTTTAACCCATACCCTTACTCTTACCCTAAACCCTAACCTTAACCCTTACCCTAACTCTTACCCTAAACCTAACCCTAACCCTAACCCTTAACCCATACCCTTACCCTAAACCCTAACCTTAACCCATACCCTTACCCTAACTCTAACCCTAAACCCTAACCCTTATCCCATATACCTAACTCTAACCCCTAACTTTAACCCTAAAGCCTAACTTTAACCCATACCCTAACTCTAACCCTAAACCCTAACTTTAACCCATACCCTTACCCTAACTCTAACCCTAAACCCTAACCTTAACCCATACCCTTACCCTTACCCTAAACCCTTAACCCATACCCTAACCCTAACTCGAACCCTAAACCCTAACTTTAACCCATAACCCTAACTCTTACCCTAAACCCTAACCTTAACCCATACTTACCCTAACTCTAACTCTAACCCTAAACCCTAACCATACCCTACCCTAACCCTTAACCTAACCTTAACCCTAAACCCTAACCTTAACCCATACCCTTACCCCTAACCCTAACCTTACCCATACCCTTACCCTAACCCTAACTCTAACCCTAAACCCTAACCCCAACCCTTAACCCATACCCTAACCTAACTCTAACCCTAAACCCTAACTCTAACCCTAAACCCTAACATACCCATTACCCTAACTCTAACCCCTAATAACCATATCCTTACCCTAACCCTAACCTTAACCCATATACCCTCTAACCCTAAACTCTTAACCCATAAACCCTAACCTAACCCCCATTAACCCATACCCTTACCCTAACCTAACCCCAAACCCTAACCTAAATTCCCATACCCCCTTAACCCATAACCTAACTCTAACCCTAAACCCTAGCCTTAACCCATACCCTTACCCTACCCTAAACCCTAACCTTAACCCATACTCTAACCCTAACCTTAACCCTCACCTTAACCATTTAAAATATAAACTTCAATTGGTTTAACGTCAGATTTGGGACGTCCCAAGGATCCCAGAGAGTCCCTCTGTCCAGGAGTGACATCATCAGTGAGCTGAGGTAATACTGAACACAACCTCTGCCATTTTCCATACAGTACTACTGTCCTGTACAGTATCAGGTCTATGCTTGGGGGGAAAAAAAGGCATTTCTGCAGCATTTTGGTTTTCATCAGTGCTGGCAATATTCTAGGTCTCTCTCAGGAGGAAGGTCTGACATTGCAGCCAATGACAATATGTGTTGAGCCAAAGCACTGTTCTCTGCCAGGTAGCCATGGAAACGGTAATAGCAACTCTTATGTTGAAGTGAAAGAGCATTCTCAAAGCCAGTACAGTAGAAAAAGGTTGGTAACCTTGTTTTAGAGAGTAGGCCAGTCCCACTCCTTTCTTTGTATATATAAATATATATATACATATAAATATATATATATAGTATATAGTATATATAGTATATACATATATATACTATATAAGTATATATATATATACGCATATATATATATTTTGTTTATTGAACAAGACGGAGAAGATAGGGGGAGAGGGAGTAGATGGGGCGGCAGGGTAGCCTAGTGGTTCGAGCGATGGACTAGTAACCGAAAGGTTGTGTGTTCAAACCCCCGAGCTGACAAGGTACAAATCTGTTGTTCTGCCCCTGAACAAGGCAGTTAAACCACTTTTCCTAGGCTGTCATTGAAAATAAGAATTTGATCTTAACTGACTTGCCTAGTTAAATTGGCATAACATTAAGTTTAGTCACTCATTCTGAAAGGTTAAGGTAAGGGTTAAGTTTAGTCACTCATTCTGAATGGTTAAGGTAAGGATTAAGTTTAGTCACTCATTCTGAATGGTTAAGGTGAGGGTTAAGTTTAGTCACTCATTCTGAATGGTTAAGGTAAGGATTAAGGTTTCGATAAGGTTAAAATAAAAAATAAAACCCAGTTTCCACAAATGTGATCAAACATACAACCTTCTGATCCAGGAGGATGTGGAGAGGCAGGAGGGGGTGGAGAGGCAGGAGGAGGTGGAGAGGCAGGAGGGGGTGGAGAGGCAGGAGGAGGTGGAGAGGCAGGAGGGGACGGAGAGGCAGGAGGAGGTGGAGAGGCAGGAGGGGGTGGAGAGGCAGGAGGGGGTGGAGAGGCAGGAGGAGGTGGAGAGGCAGGGGGGGTGGAGAGGCAAGAGGAGGTGGAGAGGCAGGAGGAGGTGGAGAGGCAAGAGGAGGTGGAGAGGCAGGAGGAGGTGGAGAGGCAGGAGGATGTGGAGAGGCAGGAGTAGGTGGAGAGGCAGGAGGGGGTGGAGAGGCAGGAGGAAAGAGAGTGGAGAGGCAGAAGGGGGTGGAGAGGCAGGAGGGGGTGCAGAGGCAGGACGGTAAGAGAGGCAGGAGGGAGTGGAGAGGCAGGAGAGGTGGAGAGGCAGGAGGGGGTGGAGAGGCAGGAGGAGGTGGAGAGGCAGGAGGGGGTGGAGAGGCAGGAGGAGGTGGAGAGGCAGGAGGAGGAGGAGAGGCAGGAGGGGGTGGAGAAGCAGGAGGAGGTGGAGAGGCAGGAGGAGGAGAGGCAGGAGGGGGTGGAGAGGCAGGAGGAGATGGAGAGGCAGGAGGAGGTGGAGAGGCAGGAGGGCGTGGAGAGGCAGGAGGGGGTGGAGAAGCAGGAGGAGGTGGAGAGGCAGGAGGAGGAGAGGCAGGAGGAGGTGGAGAGGCAGGAGGAGGTGGAGAGGCAGGAGGGTGTGGAGAGGCAGGAGGAGGTGGAGAGGCAGGAGGAGGTGGAGAGGCAGGAGGATGTGGAGAGGCAGGAGGGCGTGGAGAGGCAGGAGGAGGTGGAGAGGCAGGAGGATGGATGTGGAGAGGCAGGAGGATGTGGAGAGGCAGGAGGGAGTGGAGAGGCAGGAGGATGTAGAGAGGCAGGAGGAGGTGGAGAGGCAGGAGGAGGTGGAGAGGCAGGGGGGGTGGAGAGGCAAGAGGAGGTGGAGAGGCAGGAGGAGGTGGAGAGGCAGGAGGATGTGGAGAGGCAGGAGTAGGTGGAGAGGCAGGAGGGGGTGGAGAGGCAGGAGGAAAGAGAGTGGAGAGGCAGAAGGGGGTGGAGAGGCAGGAGGGGGTGGAGAGGCAGGAGGTGGAGGTGGAGAGGCAGGAGGAGGTGGAGAAGCAGGAGGATGTGGAGAGGCAGGAGGAAGTGGAGAGGCAGGAGGGGTGCAGAGGCAGGACGGTAAGAGAGGCAGGAGGGAGTGGAGAGGCAGGAGGGGTGGAGAGGCAGAAGTTTATGTAGGGTGGGGGGTGGAGAGGCAGGAGGGGGTGGAGAGGCAGGGGGTGGAGAGGCAAGAGGAGGTGGAGAGGCAGGAGGAGGTGGAGAGGCAGGAGGATGTGGAGAGGCAGGAGTAGGTGGAGAGGCAGGAGGGGGTGGAGAGGCAGGAGGTGGAGGTGGAGAGGCAGGAGGAGGTGGAGAAGCAGGAGGATGTGGAGAGGCAGGAGGAAGTGGAGAGGCAGGAGGGGGTGCAGAGGCAGGACGGTAAGAGAGGCAGGAGGGAGTGGAGAGGCAGGAGGGGTGGAGAGGCAGAAGTTTATGTAGGGTGGGGGGTGGAGAGGCAGGAGGGGGTGGAGAGGCAGAAGTTTATGTAGGGTGGGGGGTGGAGAGGCAGAAGTTTATGTAGGGGTGGGGGGTGGAGAGGCAGAAGGGGGTGGAGAGGCAGAAGTTTATGTAGGGGTGGGGGGTGGAGAGGCAGATGTTTATGTAGGGTGGAGGGGGATTGAGAGGCAGATGTTTATGTAGGGTGGAGGGGTTGGAGAGGTAGAAGTTTTTGTAGGTTGGGGGGTGGAGAGGCAGAAGTTTATGTGGGGTGGAGGGGGTGGAGAGGCAGAAGTTTATGTGGGTTGGAGGGGGTGGAGAGGCAGAAGTTTATGTGGGGTGGAGGGGGTGGAGAGGTAGAAGTTTAGGTGGGGTGGAGGGAGGTGGAGAGGCAGAAGTTTATGTGGGGTGGAGGGGGTGGAGAGGCAGAAGTTTATGTGGGGTGGAGGGGGTGGAGAGGTAGAAGTTTTTGTAGGTTGGAGAGGCAGAAGTTTATGTAGGGTGGAGGGGTGGAGAGGTAGAAGTTTTTGTAGGTTGGAGAGTTTATGTAGGGTGGAGGGGGTGGAGAGGTAGAAGTTTTTGTAGGTTGGAGAGGTAGAAGTTTATGGAGGGTGGAGGGGGTGGAGAGGCAAAAGTTTATGTTGGGTGGAGGGGGATGGAGAGGCAGAAGTTTATCTAGCGTGGAGTGGGTGGAGATGCAGACGTTTATGTGGGGTGAAGGGGTGGAGAGGCAGATGTTTATGGAGGGTGGAGGGGGTGGAGAGGCAGAAGTTTATGTGGGGTGGAGGGGGTGGAGAGGCAGAAGTTTATGTAGGGTGGAGGGGGTGGAGAGGCAGATGTTTATGTGGGGTGGAGGGGGTGGAGAGGCAGAAGTTTATGTAGGGTGGAGGGGGTGGAGAGGTAGAAGTTTTTGTAGGTTGGCGAGGCAGAAGTTTATGTAGGGTGGAGGGGGATGGAGAGGCAGAAGTTTATGTTGGGTGGAGGGGATGGAGAGGCAGAAGTTTATGTGGGTTGGAGAGGCAGAAGTTTATGTAGGGTGGAGGGGGTGGAGAGGCAGAAGTTTATGTGGGGTGGAGGGGGTGGAGAGGTAAAAGTTTATGTGGGGTGGAGGGGGTGGAGAGGCAGAAGTTTATGTGGGGTGG
>NC_060176.1:80354253-80419253 GCF_021184085.1 Oncorhynchus gorbuscha
CCCCCTCACCCATCTCTCCCCTTCTTCTCTTCCTAACTTCCTAACACCCTTAACCAGTAGATTAATCTGTTTCCCCCCCCACCCTCCTCCTCACCCATCTCTCCCCTTCCTCTCTGCCTAACTTCCTATCCCTCTCAACCAGCAGATTAATCTATCCCTCCCCCAACCCTCCTCCTCACCCATCTCTCCCCTTCCTCTCTGCCTAACTTCCTATCCCTCTCAACCAGCAGATTAATCTATCCCTCCCCCAACCCTCCTCCTCACCCATCTCTCCCCTTCCTCTCTTCCTAACTTCCTAACCCCCTTAACCAGTAGATTAATCTGTTTCCCCCCCACCCTCCTCCTCACCCATCTCTCCCCTTCCTCTCTGCCTAACTTCCTATCCCTCTCAACCAGCAGATTAATCTATCCCTCCCCCAACCCTCCTCCTCACCCATCTCTCCCCTTCCTCTCTGCCTAACTTCCTATCCCTCTCAACCAGCAGATTAATCTGTTTCCCCCCAACCCTCCTCATCACCCATCTCACCCCTTCCTCTCTTCCTATCCCCCTCAACCAGCAGATTGATCTGTCCCCCCCACCCCCTTCTCCTCACCCATCAACTAGTAGATTGATCCGTCCCACAATGTGTAATCACTCCAGGGAACCATCCATAACGCTTAGGGGCCCTCTCCACTGTCTGTATGGAGGAGTGGGCCAAAATCCCTGCTGCAGTGTGTGCAAACCTGGTCAAGAACTACAGGAAACGTATGATCTCTGTAATTGCAAACAAAGGTTTCTATACCAAATATTAAGTTCTGCTTTTCTGATGTATCAAATACTTATGTCATGCAATAAAATGCAAATTAATTACCTAAAAAACATACAATGTGATTTTCTGGATTTTTGTTTTAGATTCCATTTCTCACAGTTGAAGTGTACCTATGATAAAAAAATTACAGACCTCTACATGCTTTGTAAGTAGGAAAACCTGCAAAATCGGCAGTGTACCAAATACTTGTTCTCCCCACTGTATATATATATACACACATATATATATATATATATACATATTTAATGTGAAATGTAACCTCTATTTAACTAATTAAGAACAAAGAACAATGATAGCCTACCACGGGCAAACCGCGGTCCTGAGATGCAATGTCTTAGACCACCGTGCCAATCATTTTTAATGATAATCTTTTTTTAATTCTGATATTTTCAGGAGGTGCTGCAACACCCTCAGCACCCCTACTTCCTGCGGCTAACTCCCTCAGCACCCCTACTTCCTGCGGCTAACTCCCTCAGCACCCCTACTTCCTGCGGCTAACTCCCTCAGCACCCCTACTTCCTGCGGCTAACTCCCTCAGCACCCCTACTTCCTGCGCCTAACTCCCTCAGCACCCCTACTTCCTGCGGCTAACTCCCTCAGCACCACTACTTCCTGCGGCTAACTCCCTCAGCACCCCTACTTCCTGCGGCTAACTCCCTCAGCACCCTACTTCCTGCGGCTAACTCCCTCAGCACCCCTACTTCCTGTGGCTATGACCGGAACATTTATATAAAAATATTGCAATGACAGTTGAAGTCGGAAGTTTACATACATCTTAGACATTTATACATTTAAACTCAGTTTTTAACAACATTTAATCCTAGTAAAAATTCCCTGTCTCAGGTCAGTTAGCATCACCACTTTATATTAAGCATTGACATGAAATGTCAGAATAATAGTAGAGAGAATGTGATTTATTTCAGCTTTTATTTCTTTCATCACATTCCCAGTGGGTCAGAAGTTTACGTACACTCAATGAGTATTTGGTAGCATTGCCTTTAAATTGGTTAACTTGGGTTAAATGTTTCAGGTAGCCTTCCACAATCTTCCCACAATAAGTTGGGTGAATTTTGCCCCATTCCTCCTGACAGAGCTGGTGTAACTGAGTCAGGTTTGTAGGCCACCTTCCTCGCACACGCTTTTTCAGTTCTGCCCACAAATATTCTGTAGGATTGAGGTCAGGGCTTTGTGATGGCCACTCCAATACCTTGACTTTGTTGTCCTTAAGCCATTTTGCCACAACTTTGGAAGTATGCTTGGGGTCATTGTCCATTTAGAAGACCCATTTGCGACCAAGCTTTAACTTCCTGAATGATGTCTTGAGATGTTGCTTCAACAAATGCACATAATTTTCCTCTCTCATGATGCCATCTATTTTGTGAAGGGCACCAGTCCCTCCTGCAGAAAAGCACCCCCACAACATGATGCTGTCACCCCTGTGCTTCACGCTTGGGATGGTGTTCTTCAACTTGCAAGCCTCCCCCTTTTTCCTCCAAACATAACAATGGTCATTAGGGCCAAACAGTATTTTTCTCAAAAAAGGATGATCTTTGTCCCCATGTGCAGTTGCAAACCGTAGTCTGGCTATTTTATGGCTGGTTTGGAGCAGTGGCTTCTTCCTTGCTGAGCGGACTTTCAGGTTGTGTCGATTTAGGACTCGTTTTACTGTGGATATAGATACTTTTGTACCAGTTTCCTCCATCATCTTCACAAGGGCCTTTGCTGTTGTTCTGGGATTGATTTATACTTTTCACACCAAAGTACGTACATCTCTAGGAGACAGAACGCCTCTCCTTCCTGAGCGGTATGACGGCTGCATGGTGCGGTATGACGGCCCATGGTGTTTATACTTGTGTACTATTGTTTGTACAGATGAACGGTACCTTCAGGCGTTTGGAAATTGCTCCTAAGGATGAACCAAACTTGTGGAAGTCTACAATTTTTTTCTGAGGTCTTGGCTGATTTCTTTTGATTTTCCCATGATGTCAAGGAAAGAGGCACTGAGTTTGAAGGTAGGCCTTGAAATAGATCCACAGGTACACCTCCAATTGACTCAAATTATGTCAATTAGCCTATCAGAAGCTTCTAAAGCCATGACATCATTTTCTGGAATTTTCCAAGTTGTTTAAAGGCACAGTCAACTTAGTGTGTGTACACTTCTGTCCTACTGGAATTGTGATACAGTGAATAATAAATGATATAATCTGTCTGTAAACAATGGTTGGAAAAATGACTTGTGTCATGCACAAAGTAGATGTCCTAACCAACTTGCCAAAACTATAGTTTGTTAACAAAAAATGTTTAGAGTGGTTGAAACACGAGTTTTGATGACTCCAACATAGGTGTATGTAAACTAGTTTTAATGACTCCAACCTAAGTGTATGTAAACTTCCGACTTCAACTGTATCTTGCATTTGCATTTGCGTAGAGCAGTAGAGCTGAGGCACTTAGGTAGTGGCGTAGAGCAGTAGAGCTGAGGCACTTAGGTAGTGGCGTAGAGCAGTAGAGCTGAGGCACTTAGGTAGTGGCGTAGAGCAGTAGAGCTGAGGCACTTAGGTAGTGGCGTAGAGCAGTAGAGCTGAGGCACTTAGGTAGAGGTAGAGAGCAGAGGCTGACTTAGGTAGAGGTGGAGAGCAGTAGAGCTGAGGCACTTAGGTAGAGGCAGAGAGCAGTAGAGCTGAGGCACTTAGGTAGAGGCAGAGAGCAGTAGAGCTGAGGCACTTAGGTAGAGGCAGAGAGCAGTAGAGCTGAGGCACTTAGGTAGTGGCGTAGAGCAGTAGAGCTGAGGCACTTAGGTAGAGGTAGAGAGCAGTAGAGCTGAGGCACTTAGGTAGAGGCAGTAGAGCAGTAGAGCTGAGGCACTTAGGTAGAGGCATAGGGCAGTAGAGCTGAGGCACTTAGGTAAATTGCACACATGGGGAACATTTTTAGTAACCTAGGATCTCTAATCTAATAAAAAACTAAATTAGTATAGTCCAGATCTAAAGACCCACCCAATGATGTTGGTGATGGCCAATGTGTTGGTGATGGCCGATGTGTTGGTGATGGCCGATGTGTTGGTGCCAAATGCCTCTCAATTCAATTCAAGGGGCTTTATTGGCATGGGAAACATGTGTTAACATTGCCAAAGCAGGTGAGGTAGATAATATACAAAAGTTAAATAAACAATAAAATGTAACAGTAAACATTACACTCTCTCTCTCTCTCTCTCTCTCTCTCTCTCTCTCTCTCTCTCTCTCTCTCTCTCTCTCTCTCTCTCTCTCTCTCTCTCTCTCTCTCTCTCTCTCTCTCTCTCTCTCTCTCTCACACACACGTAAAAACAGGCCTCGTTGGATACAGCTTGTGTGCTCTAGGGCAAAAGTGTCTAGATGGAATTTGGATTTGTGTTGTCCTGGCAACTGGATCTTTTTTTAGGAACACCATTATTTTACTGAGATTTACTGTCAGGGCCCAGGTCTGACAGAATCTGTGCAGAAGATCTAGGTGCTTCTGTAGGCCCTCCTTGGTTGGTGACAGAAGCACCAGATCATCAGCAAACAGTAGACATTTTACTTCAGATTCTAGTAGGGTGAGACCGGGAGCTGCAGACTGTTCTAGTGCCCTCTCCACTAATTTGAAGGGGTGTCCACATACTTTTGTGGATATATATATATATATATATTTATTTATTTCACCTTTATTTAACCAGGTAGGCAAGTTGAGAACAAGTTCTCATTTACAATTGCGACCTGGCCAAGATAAAGCAAAGCAGTTAGACAGATACAACGACACAGACTTACACATGGAGTAAAACAAACATACAGTCAATAATACAGTATAAACAAGTCTATATACAATGTGAGCAAATCAGGTGAGAAGGGAGGTAAAGGCAAAAAAGGCCATGGTGGCAAAGTAAATACAATATAGCAAGTAAAACACTGGAATGGTAGTTTTGCAAAGGAAGAATGTGCAAAGTAGAAATAAAAAATAATGGGGTGCAAAGGAGCAAAATAAATAAATAAATTAAATACAGTTGGGAAAGAGGTAGTTGTTTGGGCTAAATTATAGGTGGGCTATGTACAGGTGCAGTAATCTGTAAGATGCTCTGACAGTTGGTGCTTAAAGCTAGTGAGGGAGATATATATATATATATATATATAAGTACCATGGCAATAACACTCGTCCAATACCAGAAGTCAATGACACATCACTAGGGTTCCATGCTGGTTTGGTTTAAAGGGTCTAATGACTGCAGGAGGGGGGCATATAAAGGGCTAGCCCCACCCCTTTTCGGTGGCGGTGATCTGGTTGATTGCGTTGAATGTGGTGTGAGTGACCAATAGGTGAAAGGCTCCGCTCCAGGGTAGGGAGGGAAGTAGGAGGAGTTTATGCCAAGTTTACACCTTTACGATTGCAATGAAACGTTCCGTACATTCTTTCTTTAATATTATGCCGTTTATTTGCCTTCATGATCTTATTATAGTCATTGACTTCAGTAGCGCTTTTAACACCATCTAACCCCACCTACTGGTGGATAGACTGGTGAATGTGGTTGTCAACTCTCTACTGGTGGATAAACTAGTGAATGTGGTTGTCAACTCTCTACTGGTGGATAAACTAGTGAATGTGGATGTCAACTCTCTACTGGTGGGTGGATAAACTAGTGAATGTGGATGTCAACTCTCTGGATAGACTGTGAATGGATAAACTGGTGGATAGAGTGAATGTGGGTATCAACTCTCTACTGGTGGATAAACTAGTGAATGTGGATGTCAACTCTCTACTGGTGGATAGACTGGTGAATGTGGGTGTCAACTCTCTACTGGTGGATAAACTAGTGAATGTGGTTGTCAACTCTCTACTGGTGGATAGACTGGTGAATGTGGATGTCAACTCACTACTGATCAAGTGGATGAATAGTTTCCTTGTGAACCGTACTCAACAAGTGAAGTTTTAACTCCGCCATCTCTACATTTAGAACCGTGAATACGTGAGCCTCTCAAGATTGTGTTTCACCGATACTGTACACACTGTACACAAACGGTTGTCATGCTTCTGATGCAACCCACAAATGTTTTTAATATGCAGATGACACCGCTGTTGTGGGTTTCCTCCACCCAGACCAAGCCTTTCTTTAAGGTTTTGACAGAGAAACTGCAAAATTCGCCCAGTGGTGTAACAAAAGAGATGGAAATTGATTTGAGAATGAACGAAACTCCACTACCCCCTACGAAGATCAATGAGGGATACCAGTCGATAGACCACATATAAGCACCTGGGAATCGAAATAGACAATACATTGAAATTCAATTATGTGCCTTTGCAAAGATAAAGAAATTGCAACAGTGTATAATGTGTATAATGTTTTTCTTTTTACGCAAACTGAACCATTTTAATGTCAACCACCATATCTTAGAAATATTCTGTAAATCTGTCCTGCAGAGCGTGCTGTCCTTTGGTCTGATATGTTGTATAAATCCTTTGGTCTGATATGGGTATTTGGGAAACATGCGAGTGCAAAGAGACCAAATCAAGCTTCAGCGCTGGACGAAGACAGAGGGAAAGATGATTTGGGAATAGATCAAGAATCAGCCTCCAACCTGTACACAAGAACTCATCCTCTTAAAACATTTTAAAAGTATTTTACAGGACATGATTCATCCCCTTCACTAAAAACTCATCCTCCTAAAACTTGAAAACATTTGATTCATCAAAACTCATCCTCCTCACTAGGAAAACTCAAAACTCATTCTCCTAAAACTTGAAAATCAAAGGCATTTAACAAAACTTATCCTCCTAAAATTTGAAACAGTACTCATCCCCCCTTCATCCTCCTAAAACTCATCCTCCCCTACAAAACTCATCCTCCTAAAACTTGAAAATAATTTTACAGGACAGTACTCATCCCCTTCACTCAAAACTCATTCTCCTAAAACTTGAAAGAGTTTTACAGGACAGTACTCATCCCCTTCACTCATGGTTTGTCCAGGAAGTTGTCTAAAAGGGATTGAATTTGTTGTTGAAAGTTTTTGGTAGGTTTCTACAATACTTTCCTTCCATCTATAGCATTTCTTAGTAATATTATTCATTTCCTTTGGCTTTGATGCCTCACGATTGAGTATTGTTCTGTTCAAGTAGATTGAGATTTTCCTGATCTGATAAGGATGCCAGTGGACTGACTGTGAACGCTCTGAGAGACTCGGCGTTGAGATCAGTGATAAAGTACTCCTGCCAAGAGAAGAGCTGTAGGTGTACCTACCGTTGTAGTCTCACCCCCCCCAGTGTGCTCTATGTTGCTAACACACAGCGGGGCGCGCTATCAGTTGTCTTAATAAAGGAAGGAACATCAACATCTTGACATCATGTTCAAGGGGAAAATGTATCATCACGGAAGGAGGGAGGAAGGAAGGAAGGAGATAGTCGGAGGAGGCCGCCTGCCAACATCTTTGAATTTGACTTTGTCTCCATACATACTAAGCTCTCTCTCTCTCTCTCTCTCTCTCTCTCTCTCTCTCTCTCTCTCTCTCTCTCTCTCTCTCTCTCTCTCTCTCTCTCCTCTCCTCTCCTCTCCACTCTCCACTCTCCACTCTCCACTCTCCACTCTCCTCTCTCCACTCTCCTCTCTCCACTCTCTCGTCTCTCTCGTCTCTCTCTCTCCACTCTCTCGTTTCTCTCGTCTCTCTCTCTCTACCATCCCCCTCCTTCCCCCCCTAGTAGGTTAGTGAGCTAGCATGTCTGTTCTCTCTGGACTGCTCGGTTAGGGCCATCACCTATTTCAGTTCCCTGACTCCTCTCTCTACCTCCACAACCTCCTCGTTCACCTTTAGATCTTGGTTGGTCGTTTTCCTCACTGCTCTGGCTCCGCAACAGAACAGACGTCTTATCAGATGTGACTGATTGGTGTGTTATGGGCTCTGGGTAGCCATTAAGCAATTTGCCTAAATCATTGCGGGGATTAGTCTAATTACCCCATGATTAGCATCAAATTAATATCATGAATGTTTAACTTGTGATGTCTATTGACAGTGTTACAACACACCAGACTGATATTGACAGTGTTATAACACACCAGACTGATATTGACAGTGATAGACCACACCAGACTGATATTGACAGTGGTAAACCACACCAGACTGATATTGACAGTGGTAACCCCACTAGACTGATATTGACAGTGGTAACCACACTAGACTGATAGTCACAGTGGTAACCCCACCAGACTGATATTGACAGTGTTACAACACACCAGACTGAAATTGACAGTGTTACACCCCACCAGACTGATATTGACAGTGGTAACCCCACCAGACTGATATTGACAGTGTTACAACACACCAGACTGATATTGACAGTGTTAAACCCCACCAGACTGATATTGACAGTGGTAACCCCACCAGACTGATATGGACAGTGGTACACCCCACCAGACTGATATTGACAGTGGTAAACCCCACCAGACTGATATTGACAGTGGTAACCCCACCAGACTGATTTTGACAGTGTTACAACACACCAGACTGATATTGACAGTGTTACACCCCACCAGACTGATAATGACAGTGTTAACCCCACCAGACTGATATTGACAGTGGTAACCCCACCAGACTGATATTGACAGTGGTAACCCCACCAGACTGATATTGACAGTGGTAACCACACTAGACTGATAGTCACAGTGGTAACCCCACCAGACTGATAATGACAGTGGTAACCACACTAGACTGATATTGACAGTGGTAACCCCACCAGACTGATATTGACAGTGGTAACCCCACCAGACTGATTTTGACAGTGTTACAACACACCAGACTGATATTGACAGTGGTAACCCCACCAGACTGATATTGACAGTGGTAACCCCACCAGACTGATTTTGACAGTGTTACAACACACCAGACTGATATTGACAGTGTTACACCGCACCAGACTGATAATGACAGTGTTAACCCCACCAGACTGATATTGACAGTGGTAAACCCCACCAGACTGATATTGACAGTGGTAACCCCACCAGACTGATATTGACAGTGGTAACCCCACCAGACTGATATTGACAGTGTTACAACACACCAGACTGATAATGACAGTGGTACACCCCACCAGACTGATAATGACAGTGGTAACCCCACCCGACTGATAATGACAGTGGTAACCCTACCCGACTGATAATGACAGTGTTAACCCCACCAGACTGATAATGACAGTGGTAACCCCACCCGACTGATAATGACAGTGTTAACCCCACCAGACTGATAATGACAGTGGTAACCCCACCCGACTGATAATGACAGTGGTAACCCCACCCGACTGATAATGACAGTGTTAACCCCACCAGACTGATAATGACAGTGGTAACCCCACTAGACTGATAATGACAGTGGTAACCACACTAGACTGATATTGACAGTGGTAACCCCACCAGACTGATAATGACAGTGGTAACCCCACCAGACTGATAATGACAGTGGTACACCCCCCAGACTGATATTGACAGTGGTAACCCCCACCAGACTGATAATGACAGTGGTACACCCCACCAGACAGTGGTACACCCCACCAGACTGATATTGACAGTGGTACACCCCACCAGACTGATATTGACAGTGGTACACCCCACCAGACTGATAATGACAGTGGTACACCCCACCAGACTGATAATGACATTGGTACACCCCACCAGACTGATATTGACAGTGGTACACCCCACCAGACTGATATTGACAGTGGTACACCCCACCAGACTGATAATGACATTGGTACACCCCACCAGACTGATATTGACAGTGGTACACCACACCAGACTGATAATGACAGTGGTACACCACACCAGACTGATAATGACAGTGGTAACCACACCAGACTGATATTGACAGTGGTACACCACACCAGACTGATATTGACAGTGGTACACCACACCAGACTGATCATGACAGTGGTACACCACACCAGACTGATAATGACAGTGGTAACCACACCAGACTGATGTTGACAAGAGATTGTGTTTTTTTGTTTGTTTGTTTGCGTTGTTTGTACCTTATTTTTTAAAACTTATTTTGTACATAATGTTGCCACTACCGTCTCTTATGACCAAAAATAACTTCTGGACATCAGGACTGCGATTCCTCACCACGGACTGGCAGAATCCTTTATTTCCTTTAACGAGTCCCCTGTATATCGTCTCACTACTGACATTTTCCTGCTTCTCTTTAATTTCTTGTTACTTTTATTTCTTATTCTTATCCGTATTTTTAAAAATTAAACAAGCATTTCACTGTAAGGTCTACCGACACCTGTTGTATTCGGCGCGTGTGACTAATACCATTTGATTTGATTGGATGTTGCTGGGGAGAGTGGCACACCCAATGGCGATTTTAGCATGCAAATCTTGATGCGACAAACAATGGTGCCCACAAACTGTTAGGTCCTACATAAACATGTCCCAACAGCAGTTTCAACTCTTTACCACTGCTACACCTGGCTATCAGCAGAGTCTTGTCTGTCAGCGAAATCTCATTTACAGCCTTTTAGAAGAACATAGCTGATATGACTGACTTGCTTAAAATAAACGATTGAGATGTACAAACTATGACATAAGGGAACGACAAGCGGATAAGAGGCAATTCATAACTTCGATTAAGACATTAATGAGAAAGCTCGGACGGACCAATAGAACTATTTGTTCAGCACTTGTGAAATATACAACGACAGAATTCAGAACACGGGCCGTTCTAACAATGTTCTCCCTGTACACCAAGTCAGAACCGTATGATAAATAAAGGGGGCATATATATGCAGACAATGAAAGCTCTTACAATAGTCAGAACAGTTGGTGAAATAAAGAGCGGGAAATAGACCAAATTATTAGGGTGAGGCACCTGGTCTACTAACAGCTTACTACATAACATACACTTAGTATTACTTTCTTAGCTACAGCATATCACCCTGGCATATTACATCATTTATATCACCCTGGCATATTACATAATTTTTTGGGACTGAACTGTGCTGTGCTCACTTGAACAGGAAGGTGTCGTGGCGGAACCTTCGTGGGCAAATTTTGTCATCAGACTTTGTCATTAAAGTCTGGCATTCTATGGATTTATGGTGCTTTCAAGCTCCCTGAGTTAATGGTTTTTGCTCCCTGACTTAATGGCTTTAGCTCCCTGAGTTAATGGTTTTAGCTCCCTGAGTTAATGGTTTTAGCTCCCTGAGTTAATGGCTTTAGCTCCCTGAGGTAATGGTTTTAGCTCCCCGGGTTAATGGTTTTAGCTCCCTGAGGTAATGGCTTTAACTCCCTGAGTTAATGGTTTAACACCCTGAGTTAATGGCTTTAACTCCCTAATGGCTTTAACTCCTTGAGTTAATGGATTTAACTCCCTAATGGATTTAACTCCCTAATGGCTTTAACTCCCGAATGGCTTTAATTCGCTAATGGCTTTAACTCCCAAATGGCTTTAACTCCCTGAGTTAATGGCTTTAACTTCTTGAGTAAATGGCCATAATTCCCTGAGTTAATGGCTATAACTCCCTGAGTTAATGGTTCTACCTCCCTGAGTTAATGGCTATAACTCCCTGAATTAATGGCTGTAGTTCCCTGAGTAAATGGCTATACTTCCCTGAGTTAATGGCTATAACTCCCTGAGTTAATGGATCTAACTCCCTGTGTAATTGGCTATAACTGCTGGAGTTAATGGCTTTAGTTCCCTGAGTTAATGGCTATAACTCCCTGAGTTAATGGCTATAACTCCCTGAGTTAATGGATCTAATTCCCTTAGTAATTGGCTATAACTCCTGGAGTTAATGGTTTAACACCCTGAGTTAATGGCTTTAACTCCCTAATGGCTTTAACTCCTTGAGTTAATGGATTTAACTCCCTAATGGCTTTAACTCACTAATGGCTTTAACTCCCTAATGGCTTTAACTCCCTAATGGCTTTAACTCCCTAATGGCTTTAACTCCCTAATGGCTTTAACTCCCTAATGGCTTTAACTCCTCGAGTTAATGGTTTTAAGCTCCTTGAGTTAATGCTTTAGCTCCCGGAGTTAATGGCTATAACTCCCTGAATTAATGGCTTTAGTTCCCTGAGTTAATGGCTTTAGTTCCCTGAATTAATGGCTTTAGTTCCCTGAGTTAATGGCTTTAGATCCCTGAGTTAATGACTTTAGCTCCCTGAGTTAATGAGTTAATGGCTTTAGTTCCCTGAGTTAATGGCTATAACTCCAATGGCTTTAGGTCCCTGAGTTAATGCCTATAACTCCCTGAATTAATGGCTTTCCGTCCCTGAGTTAATGGCTATAACTCCCTGAATTAATGGCTTTAGGTCCCTGAGTTAATGGCTATAACTCCAATGGCTTTAGGTCCCTGAGTTAATGCCTATAACTCCCTGAATTAATGGCTTTCCGTCCCTGAGTTAATGGCTTTAGTTCCCTGAGTTAATGGCTATAACTCAATGAATGAATGGCTTTAGGTCCCTGAGTTAATGGCTATAACTCATTGAATGAATGGCTTTAGGTCCCCGAGTTAATGGCTATAACTCCCTGAATTAATGGTTCTACCTCCCTGAGTTAATGGCTATAACTCCCTGAGTTAATGGTTCTACCTCCCTGAGTTAATGGATATAACTCCCTGAATTAATGGCTATAACTCAATGAATGAATGGCTTTAGCTCCCTGAGTTAATGGCTTTAGCTCCCTGAGTTAATGAGTTAATGGCTTTAGTTCCCTGAGTTAATGAGTTAATGGCTTTAGTTCCCTGAGTTAATGGCTATAACTCCAATGGCTTTAGGTCCCTGAGTTAATGGCTTTAGTTCCCTGAGTTAATGGCTATAACTCCAATGGCTTTAGCTCCCTGAGTTAATGGCTTTAGCTCCCTGAGTTAATGAGTTAATGGCTTTAGTTCCCTGAGTTAATGGCTATAACTCCAATGGCTTTAGGTCCCTGAGTTAATGGCTATAGTTCCCTGAGTTAATGGCTATAACTCCAATGGCTTTAGGTCCCTGAGTTAATGGCTTTAGTTCCCTGAGTTAATGGCTATAACTCCAATGGCTTTAGGTCCCTGAGTTAATGGCTTTAGTTCCCTGAGTTAATGGCTATAACTCCAATGGCTTTAGCTCCCTGAGTTAATGGCTTTAGCTCCCTGAGTTAATGAGTTAATGGCTTTAGTTCCCTGAGTTAATGGCTATAACTCCAATGGCTTTAGGTCCCTGAGTTAATGGCTTTAGTTCCCTGAGTTAATGGCTATAACTCCAATGGCTTTAGCTCCCTGAGTTAATGGTTTAGGTCCCTGAGTTAATGGCCAGCTAGCACCAATATAGTGTAATGTAATGATACCAGTCCAGCTAGCACCAATAGAGTGTAATGTAATGATACCAGTCCAGCTAGCACCAATAGAGTGTAATGTAATGGTACCAGTCCAGCTAGCACCAATAGAGTGTAATGTAATGATACCAGTCCAGCTAGCACCAATAGAGTGTAATGTAATGATACCAGTCCAGCTAGCACCATTAGATTGTAATGTAATGGTACCAGTCCAGCTAGCACCAGTATAGTGCAATGCAATCCACCCTCTGCTTTTAACAATATAACATTTATTTTAATTAATGCATAATGTGTTACTGTTATGTGTAGTTTATAACTATAATGCTAACCTGCTGCAGCTAGGGGATAAGTTAAAAGCCCCCCCACAATGGAATTATGTTTAATCAAGAAGCTATTATGGATGACAACATCCTTGTCCCCAATGGCACCCTAATCCCTATGTAGGAAATAGGATACCATGTGGGATGCATACAACAACTCCAGGGTCATGGCTTGACTTAATATCATGTGCTGTGAGTACAATTCCTTTGGCTCTAATGGAAACAATAGCTAGCGTTTAATACCCCAAGCCTACGTTTTAATTTAATCTTTCAAGGGATTATCTTTATCTTTCTGCTAATGTCAGAGTGTAAGACGTGCCCTGAATATTTAATACACTACTTGTGGAGATGCTCCAGCCGACAGCACCATGGGTAATGTCAACAGATTTATTACGAGTTTTATTATTACGACTTTTATTCGTATGGGCGGAATTACTCCATGCAACATGTCTGATACAAAGGCGGGTCAATCTGCCGCTTGCTTTTACTATGCCCCCCCAACCCCCCATTAACCCAAATATCACGACAATGCAAAGGATGGGTGGTGGAGTTTTTCAACTTGATGTTGATTGTCCTTGTGTTTCATTTGGCTTTTGTAATACTAATGGGCTCATCGAATGTTCAGAATGACTGTTGTCGGGGAAAGAGTTGTCATGCCCATTGAAACTGGAGGGGGGGCTCAGTGTATTGGCTGCTAGGGTCTACCAGTGTACTAGTGTGGGTGTATTGGCTGCTAGGGTCTACCAGTGTACTAGTGTGGATATATTGGCTGCTAGGGTCTAGCAGTGCACTAGTGTGGCTGCTAGGGTCTACCAGTGTACTAGTGTGGCTGCTAGGGTCTACCAGTGTACTAGTGTGGGTGTATTGGCTGCTAGGGTCTACCACTGTACTAGTGTGGCTGCTAGGGTCTACCAGTGTACTAGTGTGACTGCTAGGGTCTACCAGTGCACTAGTGTGACAGCTAGGGTCTACCAGTGTATTAGTGTGGGTGTATTGGCTGCTAGGGTCTACCAGTGTACTAGTGTGGCTGCTAGGGTCTACCAGTGTACTAGTGTGGGTGTATTGGCTGCTAGGGTCTACCAGTGTACTGGTGTGACTGCTAGGGTCTACCAGTGTACTAGTGTGGGTGTATTGGCTGCTAGGGTCAACCAGTGTACTAGTGTGACTGCTAGGGTCTACCAGTGTACTAGTGTGGGTGTATTGGCTGCTAGGGTCTACCAGTGTGGGTGTATTGGCTGCTAAGGTCTACCAGTGTACTAGAGTGGCTGCTAGGGTCTACCAGTGTACTAGTGTGGGTGTATTGGCTGCTAAGGTCTACCAGTGTACTAGTGTGGGTGTATTGGCTGCTAGGGTCTACCAGTGTACTAGTGTGGGTGTATTGGCTGCTAGGGTCTACCAGTGTACTAGTGTGGGTGTATTGGCTGCTAGGGTCTACCAGTGTACTAGTGTGGGTGTATTGGCTGCTAGGGTCTACCAGTGTACTAGTGTGGGTGTATTGGCTGCTAGGGTCTACCAGTGTACTCGTGTGGGTGTATTGGCTGCTAGGGCTGCTAGGGCCTACCAGTGTACTAGTGTGGGTGTATTGGCTGCTAGGGTCTACCAGTGTACTAGTGTGGGTGTATTGGCTGCTAGGGTCTACCAGTGTACTAGAGTGGCTGCTAGGGTCTACCAGTGTACTAGAGTGGGTGTATTGGCTGCTAGGGTCTACCAGTGTACTAGTGTGGCTGCTAGGGTCTACCAGTGTACTAGAGGGACTATATTGGCTGCTAGGGTCTACCAGTGTACTAGAGGGAGTATGTTGGCTGCTAGGGTCTACCAGTGTACTAGTGTGGGTGTATTGGCTGCTAGGGTCTACCAGTGTACTAGAGGGAGTATATTGGCTGCTAGGGTCTACCAGTGTACTAGTGTGGGTTTATTGGCTGCTAGGGCCTACCAGTGTACTAGAGTGGGTGTATTGGCTGCTAGGGCCTACCAGTGTACTAGAGTGGGTGTATTGGCTGCTAGGGTCTACCAGTGTACTAGTGTGGGTGTATTGGCTGCTAAGGTCTACCAGTGTACTAGTGTGGGTGTATTGGCTGCTAAGCTCTACCAGTGTACTAGTGTGGGTGTATTGGCTGCTAGGGTCTACCAGTGTACTAGTGTGGCTGCTAGGGTCTACCAGTGTACTAGTGTGGGTGTATTGGCTGCTAAGGTCTACCAGTGTACTAGTGTGGGTGTATTGGCTGCTAGGGTCTACCAGTGTACTAGTGTGGCTGCTAGGGTCTACCAGTGTACTAGAGTGGGTGTATTGGCTGCTAGGGTCTATCAGTGTACTAGTGTGGGTGTATTGGCTGCTAGGGTCTACCAGTGTACTAGTGTGGGTGTATTGGCTGCTAGGGTCTACCAGTGTACTAGTGTGGGTGTATTGGCTGCTAAGGTCTACCAGTGTACTAGTGTGGGTGTATAGGCTGCTAGGGTCTACCAGTGTACTAGTGTGGGTGTATTGGCTGCTAAGGTCTACCAGTGTACTAGTGTGGGTGTATTGGCTGCTAAGGTCTACCAGTGTATTATCTACCTGATTTTATGGTTGAATAATGCAAGATTCTTCCTTGAGTTTGTCGACAATGTTTTAAATTCCCCATGTTTTGAAAAAAGGTCTCCCTTTGACATCAATGGATAATTCATGTGAACTTTTGAATTATACGCACACTTATTTAAACTCTGAATCACAGAATGGAGAGACCAGGGATAATGAAAAGTCATTTTGAGGACATTTCTTGGCTGCAGCAACAGTCTTAATTGCATCTGATGAATAAGATACTAGCAGTGAATCAGAGAGGGAGTGGAGGTCATTAGAGTGTGTGTGTGTGGGGGGATTTGTGTGTGTGTGTGTGGGTGTGTGTACTAGGGGGGGTATTGTGCTGTGTGTGTGTGTGTGTGTGTGGGTGGGGGGGAGTTGTGTGTGTGTGTGGGTGTGTGTTTGACTCTGTGTGTGTGTCTGTGTCTCTGGGTGTGTGTGTGTGTGTGTGTGAAGTCATTGGTGTGTGTATGTGAAGTCATTGGTGTGTGTGTGGTTGTTAGCATGTAGCTCCTCATTAGCATGTTGCTAACAGTTTAATCATTTTGTACTATATCAGACGGTCTCTTAACAGTTTAATCCTGTTTTTACCTTATGAGACTACCTCCTAACAGTTTAATCCTCTTCTATAATATGAGACTACCTCCTAACAGTTTAATCCTCTTCTATTTTATGAGACTACCTCCTAACAGTTTAATCCTGTTTTTACATTATGAGACTACCTCCTAACAGTTTAATCCTCTTCTATAATATGAGACTACCTCCTAACAGTTTAATCCTCTTCTATAATATGAGACTACCTCCTAACAGTTTAATCCTCTTCTACAATATGAGACTACCTCCTAACAGTTTAATCCTCTTCTATAATATGAGACTACCTCCTAACAGTTTAATCCTCTTCTATAATATGAGACTACCTCCTAACAGTTTAATCCTCTTCTACAATATGAGACTACCTCCTAACAGTTTAATCCTCTTCTATAATATGAGACTACCTCCTAACAGTTTAATCCTCTTCTATTTTATGAGACTACCTCCTAACAGTTTAATCCTGCTTTTACATTATGAGACTACCTCCTAACAGTTTAATCCTCTTCTATAATATGAGACTACCTCCTAACAGTTTAATCCTCTTCTACAATATGAGACTACCTCCTAACAGTTTAATCCTCTTCTATAATATGAGACTACCTCTAACAGTTTAACAATTTAAGTTTCCTCTTCTATAATATGAGACTACCTCCTAACAGTTTAATCCTCTTCTATAATATGAGACTACCTCCTAACAGTTTAATCCTCTTCTATTACAATATGAGACTACCTCCTAACAGTTTAATCCTCTTTATAATATGAGACTACCTCCTAACAGTTTAATCCTCTTCTATAATATGAGACTACCTCCTAACAGTTTAATCCTCTTCTATAATATGAGACTACCTCCTAACAGTTTAATCCTCTTCTATAATATGAGACTACCTCCTAACAGTTTAATCCTCTTCTATAATATGAGACTACCTCCTAACAGTTTAATCCTCTTCTATAATATGAGACTACCTCCTAACAGTTTAATCCTCTTCTACAATATGAGACTACCTCCTAACAGTTTAATCCTCTTCTATAATATGAGACTACCTCCTAACAGTTTAATCCTCTTCTACAATATGAGACTACCTCCTAACAGTTTAATCCTCTTCTATAATATGAGACTACCTCCTAACAGTTTAATCCTCTTCTATAATATGAGACTACCTCCTAACAGTTTAATCCTCTTCTATAATATGAGACTACCTCCTAACAGTTTAATCCTCTTCTATAATATGAGACTACCTCCTAACAGTTTAATCCTCTTCTATAGTGTCTGACTACATCCTAACAGTTTAATCCTCTTCTACAATATGAGACTACCTCCTAACAGTTTAATCCTCTTCTATAATATGAGACTACCTCCTAACAGTTTAATCCTCTTCTACAATATGAGACTACCTCCTAACAGTTTAATCCTTTTCTATAATATGAGACTACCTCCTAACAGTTTAATCCTCTTCTACAATATGAGACTACCTCCTAACAGTTTAATCCTCTTCTATAATATGAGACTACCTCCTAACAGTTTAATCCTCTTCTATAATATGAGACTACCTCCTAACAGTTTAATCCTCTTCTATAATATGAGACTACCTCCTAACAGTTTAATCCTCTTCTATAATATGAGACTACCTCCTAACAGTTTAATCCTCTTCTATAGTGTCTGACTACATCCTAACAGTTTAATCCTCTTCTACAATATGAGACTACCTCCTAACAGTTTAATCCTCTTCTATAATATGAGACTACCTCCTAACAGTTTAATCCTCTTCTACAATATGAGACTACCTCCTAACAGTTTAATCCTCTTCTATAATATGAGACTACCTCCTAACAGTTTAATCCTGTTTTACATTATGAGACTACCTCCTAACAGTTTAATCCTCTTCTATAATATGAGACTACCTCCTAACAGTTTAATCCTGGTTTTACATTATGAGACTACCTCCTAACAGTTTAATCCTGTTTTTACATTGTGAGACTGCCTCCTAACAGTTTAATTATGATTTTACATTATGAGACTACCTCCTAACAGTTTAATCCTCTTCTATAATATGAGACTACCTCCTAACAGTTTAATCCTCTTCTACAATATGAGACTACCTCCTAACAGTTTAATCCTCTTCTATAATATGAGACTACCTCCTAAGTTTAATCCTGTTTTACATTATGAGACTACCTCCTAACAGTTTAATCCTCTTCTATAATATGAGACTACCTCCTAACAGTTTAATCCTCTTCTATAATATGAGACTACCTCCTAACAGTTTAATCCTCTTCTATAATATGAGACTACCTCCTAACAGTTTAATCCTGTTTCTACATTGTGAGACTGTCTGCCACAACGCTGAGTTTTTAATACTGACATCAAGATTGAACCTGCATCTTATTAATCATTGTAAATACCTCACTTGGACAGGTATATAACCATGTCAGAACCAGGCCAAGTTCGGTGTGTCATCATGTGTTAGTTAGTGTGTTGTGTGCATTTTGTTCTCAGGCCAAACTGTCAATTGTCCTTTTCTGTTACAAAGCATATAAAATACAAAATGCATTCAATACACGTATCATCACACACACACACTGAACAATACATCAAGATCAATATCAGGATCAATAATTGACCTACAAGATCAGAAGATAAAATCTACTGCTAACGCGCCACATTTACCAAGATAAATATTTTACGAGCAAAGTACTTTAAAACGAGAAAAAAAAAAATTAACGTGGAAATTGTTGTAACTGGACGAGTTAATTGAACTTTAAAAAAGAAAAGAAAAGAAGAAAAAAAGATTTTCCTGTTCCTCTCCTGGCGGCAGCACAACAGCCAAGGGCACTAGCCGACAGCTAATGTGTGGAATATTGCAATTAGCATAGCAAAGTACTTGCAGGGATCAAATTAAAAAATTCATTAACGCACGCACTTAATTAAGAAACACTTTTGGGTTTACATGATAAATGATGACATCTATTAAATTGTGGGCTACAAGCTGTAATGGTTTCGTGGCTCCTGAGTTTCTCCTCAGGTTCAAGGAACTCTCCAAGGACCCCTCAGGTATTTGTAAGGAGTTTTATTAGAAGGAAATATCTGTCTCCTTGCAAGGACTATATGTACATGCTTCTGTAGCTCAGTTGGTAGAGCATGGCGCTTGTAACACCAGGGTAGTGGGTTCGATTCCCCAGGACCACCCGTACGTAGAATGTATGCACACATGACTTTAAGTCGCTTTGGATAAAAGCGTCTGCTAAATTGCATATATTATTATTATTATTATTTTGGATGTGAAATGAGGAAGAGCTATGCATCTGTAGGCGTCTTACCTTAACACGTTCCGTTTTAATTAAAACATGAGACCGGGTTAAGAAGAGCCATCGGATTAAAGATCTGCCAGTCAACCAGACTCTTCCAGATCTGCCAGTCAACCAGACTCTTCCAGATCTGCCAGTCAACCAGTCTCTTCCAGATCTGCCAGTCAACCAGACTCTTCCAGATCTGCCAGTCAACCAGACTCTTCCAGATCTGCCAGTCAACCAGACTCTTCCAGATCTGCCAGTCAACCAGACTCTTCCAGATCTGCTAGTCAACCAGACTCTTCCAGATCTGCCAGTCAACCAGTCTCTTCCAGATCTGCCAGTCAACCAGTCTCTTCTAGATCTGCCAGTCAACCAGTCTTTTCCAGATCTGCTAGTCAACCAGTCTCTTCTAGATCTGCCAGTCAACCAGTCTCTTCCAGATCTGCCAGTCAACCAGTCTCTTCCAGATCTGCCAGTCAACCAGACTCTTCCAGATCTGCTAGTCAACCAGTCTCTTCCAGATCCGCCAGCCAGCCAGGATCTGCCGGAGCCAACTACCTGCCTGAGCTTCCTCTCAGTACTGGGCTTCCTCTCAGTACTGGGCTTCCTCTCAGTACTGGGCTTCCCCTCAGTCCCGAGCTTCCCCTCAGTCCCGAGCTTCCCCTCAGTCCCGAGCTTCCACTCAGTTCCGAGCTTCCCCTCAGTCCCGAGCATCCCCTCAGTCCAGTGGGGTCCTTGGTGAGGGTTATTAGGCCAAGGTCGGCGGCGAGGGTCGCAAATCAAAGGACTCGTTACAGGGGGACTAAGACTTGGTTGGAGTGGGGTCCACGTCCCGAGCCGGAGCCGCCACCGTGGACATACATACGCCCACCCGGACCTTCCCCTATGGGTTTAGGTGTGCGGCCAGGAGTCCGCACCTTGGGGGGGGGGGGTTCTGTCATGCCTTGGTCTTAGTATTTTGTGTTTTCGTTATTTATTTGGTCAGGCCAGGGTGTGACATGGGTTTATTTTGTGGTGTGTTTTTGTATTGGGGTTTTAGTAGGTATTGGTATTTGGTTGAGTAGGGTTGTCTAGCATCGTCTATGGCTGCCTGAGGCGGTTCTCAATCAGAGTCAGGTGATTCTCGTTGTCTCTGATCGGGAACCATATTTAGGTAGCCTGGGTTTCACTGTGTGGGTGTGGGTGAGACAGAGACAAAGAGAGACAGAGACAGAGACAGAGACAGAGACAGAGACAGAGACAAAGACAAAGACAAAGACAAAGACAGAGACAAAGACAAAGACAAAGACAAAGAGAGAGCGAGAGAGACAGAGACAAAGAGAGAGCGAGAGAGACAGAGACAAAGACAAAGAGAGACAGAGAGAGACAGATACAGAGCCAGAGACAAAGAGAGAGAGACAGAGACAGAAAGAGAGAGGGAGCAGGAGAGAGAGCATGGAGAGAGGCAGGCAGGAAGTTCATTAGGACGTGAATTGCTTAGATGTTCGGCCCTCATGGCGTCACAGCGAGGCAATCTCCTCTGGGCTGGTGGGAGGCTGATCACTGGTGGGAGGCTGGTCACTGATCAGTGTCAAATCAGGGTAACTCTAAAGCTTAATCAACACATTCACACATTGAGGGTGATCCCACAGTTAGCATCACACAGATAACATTAGCATCCCATAGCCCAGTTACCATTAGTATAATTAGCATAGCTTTAGCTTTATTAGCATCGCTAAACACAATCTCAAAAACAAGCAAGTCACCAAATCATGTTCCCCTGATAGGTTTAAGCATTATTTAACCATGCAAGTCAATTTAAAACAAATTGTTAGGGGGTATATCTAACATATACTCATACATGAAGGAAGAGAAGCAGATCATTACTGCTTCCTGCGGCGTCCTTAACATCTCTTTGCCTCGTCCCCTTTGTTGTTGTCTTGGCGTGATGCTCATGATCTCTGATTGCGCGAAGTGGTCATTTTACAAATCCTCTTTATTTGAGCTCTTCAATAAACTTACCAACCCGGGGCATCCTGGTTACCATCCTGGTAAGTAGGTCTGGAGCAGCCTCTGTCTTTGAGAGACATCACACTGAATCTAATCGTGTGCATCCAACGCACACAATTTGTGTTGTAGCTACATCATTCTGGTGGCTAGAGAATCCAACTGTGTTACTATGCCTTGTTGTAAATCAGTATGGCTAGGGAAATAGTTAGTGGTGGGGAAATGGCAAAGGTTAGGGACAGGGTTTATTGGATAGTGAGTTAGGGCTTAGTGGATAGTGAGTTAGAGATAGGGCTTAGTGGATAGTGAGTTAGGCCTTAATGGATAGTGAATTAAGCCTTAGTGGATAGTGAATTAGGGCTTAGTGGATAGTGAATTAGGGCTTAGTGGATAGTGAATTAGGGCTTAGTGGATAGTGAATTAGGGCTTAGTGGATAGTGAATTAGGGCTTAGTGGATAGTGAATTAGGGCTTAGAGGATAGAGTTGGGGTTTAGTGAATAGTGAGTTAGGGATTGGGATAGGGTTGAGTGGATAGTGAGTTAGGGGTAGAGATAGAGATAGGGTTGAGAGGATAGTGAGTTAGGGGTAGAGATAGGGACAGGGTTTGTGGATAGTGAGTTAGGGATAGGGTTTAGTGCATAGTGAGTTAGGGATAGGGACAGGGTTGAGTGGATAGTGAGTTAGGGATAGGGTTTAGTGCATAGTGCGTTAGGGGTAGAGATAGGGATAGGGTTTAGTGGATAGTGAGTTAGGAATAGGGATAGGGTTTAGTGTATAGTGAGTTAGGGATAGGGTTTAGTGTAAAGTGAGTTAGGGACAGAGTTTAGTGGATAATGAGTTAGGGACAGGGTTTAGTGGATAGTGAGTTAGGGATAGGGATAGGGTTGAGTGGATAGTGAGTTAGGGATAGAGATATGGTTTAGTGAATAGTGAGTTAGGGATAGGGATAGGGTTTAGTGAATAGTGAGTTAGGGATAGGGATAGGGATAGGGTTGAGTGGATAGTGAGATAGGGACAGGGTTTAGTGGATAATGAGTTAGGGATAGGGTTTAGTGGATAGTGAGATAGGGACAGGGTTTAGTGGATAATGAGTTAGGGATAGGGTTTAGTGGATAGTGAGTTAGGGGTAGGGTTTAGTGTATAGTGAGTTAGGGATAGGGATAGGGATAGGGTTGAGTGGATAGTGAGTTAGGGGTAGGGTTTAGTGTATAGTGAGTTAGGGATAGGGGTAGGGATAGGGTTGAGTGGATAGTGAGTTAGGGGTAGGGTTTAGTGTATAGTGAGTTAGGGATAGGGATAGGGTTTAGTGTATAGTGAGTTAGGGACAGGGTTTCATGGATAGGGAGATAGGGATAGGGTTTAGTGCATAGTGAGTTAGGGATAGGGATAGGGTTTAGTGCATAGTGAGTTAGGGATAGGGTTTAGTGTATAGTGAGTTAGGGATAGGGATAGGGTTTAGTGTATAGTGAGTTAGGGATAGGGATAGGGATAGGGTTTAGTGTATAGTGAGTTAGGGATAGGGATAGGGATAGGGTTTAGTGTATAGTGAGTTAGGGATAGGGATAGGATTTAGTGTATAGTGAGTTAGGGATAGGGATAGGGTTTAGTGTATAGTGAGTTAGGGATAGGGATAGGGTTTAGTGTATAGTGAGTTAGGGATAGGGATTGGGTTTAGTGTATAGTGAGTTAGGGATAGGGATAGGGATAGGGTTTAGTGTATAGTGAGTTAGGGATAGGGATAGGGATAGGGTTTAGTGTATAGTGAGTTAGGGATAGGGATAGGATTTAGTGTATAGTGAGTTAGGGATAGGGATAGGGTTTAGTGTATAGTGAGTTAGGGATAGGGATTGGGTTTAGTGTATAGTGAGTTAGGGATAGGGATAGGGATAGGGTTTAGTGTATAGTGAGTTAGGGACAGGGTTTAGTGGCTAGTGAGATAGGGACAGGGTTTAGTGGATAGTGAGATAGGGACAGGGTTTAGTGTACAGTGAGTTAGGGATAGGGTTTAGTGGATAGTGAGATAGGGACAGGGTTTAGTGGATAGTGAGTTAGGGATAGGGTTTAGTGTATAGTGAGTTAGGGACAGGGTTTAGTGGATAATGATTTAGGGATAGGGTTAGTGTATAGTGAGATAGGAACAGGGTTTAGTGGATAGTGAGATATGGACAGGGTTTCATGGATAGGGAGATAGGGACAGGGTTTAGTGGATAGGGAGATAGGGACAGGGTTTAGTGGATAGTGAGTTAGGGACAGGGTTTAGTGGATAGTGAGTTAGGGATAGGGTTTAGTGGATAGTGAGTTAGGGACAGGGTTTAGTGGATAGTGAGTTAGGGACAGGGTTTAGTGGATAGTGAGTTAGGGATAGAGACAGGGTTTAGTGGATAGTGAGTTAGGGACAGGGTTTAGTGGATAATGAGTTAGGGATAGGGTTTAGTGGATAATGAGTTAGGGATAGGGTTTAGTGTATAGTGAGTTAGGGACAGGGTTTAGTGGATAGGGAGATAGGGACAGGGTTTAGTGGATAGGGAGATAGGGACAGGGTTTAGTGGATAGGGAGATAGGGACAGGGTTTAGTGGATAGGGAGATAGGGACAGGGTTTAGTGGATAGGGAGATAGGGACAGGGTTTAGTGGATAGGGAGATAGGGACAGGGTTTAGTGGATAATGAGTTAGGGACAGGGTTTAGTGTATAGTGAGTTAGGGATAGGGACAGGGTTTAGTGTATAGTGAGTTAGGGATAGGGTTTAGTGGATAATGAGTTAGGGACAGGGTTTAGTGTATAGTGAGTTAGGGATAGGGTTTAGTGTATAGTGAGTTGGGGATAGGGTTTAGTGTATAGTGAGATAGGGACAGGGTTTACTGGATAGGGAAATAGGGACAGGGTTTAGTGTATAGTGAGTTAGGGATAGGGTTTAGTGTATAGTGAGTTAGGGATAGGGTTTAGTGGATAGGGAGATAGGGACAGGGTTTAGTGGATAATGAGTTAGGGACAGGGTTTAGTGTATAGTGAGTTAGGGATAGGGACAGGGTTTAGTGTATAGTGAGTTAGGGATAGGGTTTAATGGATAATGAGTTAGGGACAGGGTTTAGTGTATAGTGAGATAGGGATAGGGACAGGGTTTAGTGTATAGTGAGTTAGGGATAGGGTTTAATGGATAATGAGTTAGGGACAGGGTTTAGTGTATAGTGAGATAGGGACAGGGTTTAGTGGATAGGGAAATAGGGACAGGGTTTAGTGTATAGTGAGATAGGGACAGGGTTTAGTGGATAGTGAGTTAGGGATAGGGACAGGTATGGAGCTGACCACAGTTAGACCACCAGTCTGACCCACACAGTACGAGGGCAGACACATCCATGCATCAAATCTGAATAAGTCTTCCGTTAAATAAATCTAAACAAACTTTCACTAGTTAAGATTAAATACTAAATCCTTCTGTTAATTTGTCTGTCTGTCCTGTATAAGTGATAGATCTGCGTCAGTGAGCTCTCAGCCATCCGGCCGGCCCAGGAAGGTAAACCCCTCACAAGCAATATGTAATTAAAGTCAGCCAGCATATTCTTAATCCTTAAGGCTATTATAGGTTTATGTTCAGTGCATTGTCTAACTGAGGCTTTACAATGGCTTTGGCTTTCTCTCTCGCTGCAGTGCAGTAGCCTTGTCCTGTGGGATACAGCCACAGCCCAATATATGTTCATAAATGGGTAGATAAAATATTTTATTTAAATCTCATAATGGGAGTGCCTGGCTGGGCCACCTCGCTGTGTTGGTTTACTGCACTCAATGTTTTAATCCTCTGGTGTTTTGTATTATAATATTTGGTGTAGAAAAGATGGGAAAGCGCTTATCTTCCTAAAAAAAATGACGGCTGTAATTATTATACATCACCCATCATAAATGACGTCTTTGGACTCATTTTCATTGACATTAGTAAAAGAAAAAGGGATGTAGGGATATGTGAATCGGTAATTACACTGTATTCATGTCTTTAAACCCACGGGGACTAGAATATCGCGAATGTGTCATTTGAAGTGTTCCACATTCTAGAACACTCAGGCATTCCGATTCTAACTGACTGCTTTGAAATTACATCAATAGTCAACGTCATTGTGACTCACCACCTGGATTCGGTTTTATGTAGAAAAAATAGAAATGGTGTTTTTTATAATTAGATAAAAGTAGAGACTCAGAGCTACAAATTGGTAGATCATACACTGCGTTACAGGAACAACGGGAAAGTGCTTCTGCTTTGAAAGTTGATCAACTTGTAAACTCCCTTTTGAGAAAATCACCTTTGACTGTTTTGGTATCTAGTGAAGAGCTCTTCTTTGTCTACAGCCATTCAGCATCGTTCACACCCTCACCCTATAAGCTCTAGCCCCACCCATCTTATTTGGCTCTCAAGAGCACACTTCACGCTCTGGCCGATGATTTGTTTACCTCTGGATATCATGAAAATACGCCTAGTTTCCTGAATTGGGTCACAATTGGTCATTTAATTCTCTATGACGAAAAATGCACCAATGCAGAGCCGCGAATGACCAAGCATTTCCGGTGAATTCATTGCAAACAAGGAGCATCAGTTGGGACTCATCGTCTTTGTCTGACAGACCTTTTAGGGGGCATGTGGATCAAACTGTAAGGTATACGCAGGGAGTCAGGAAGCAGGTGGGGAGTTTTAATAATAATAATCAAGAAGATACTACAAAACAGGAGCAGCATAACTGAAAGTAACCAAAACTATGCTTAACGATGGGGAGCAGGTCTGCTCAATGTTGCCAGGTGTCCTGAATGTGGGTTGCCAAGTTTGCTGAATGTGGGTTGCCAGGTGTGCTGAATGTGGGTTGCCAGGTGTGTTGAAGGTCAGCTCAATGTAGGTTGCCAGGTGTGCTGAATGTGGGTTGCCAGGTCAGCTGAATGTGGGTTGCCAGGTGTGCTGAATGTGGGTTGCAAGGTCAGCTCAATGTAGGTTGCCAGGTGTGCTGAATGTGGGTTGCCAGGTCAGCTCAATGTAGGTTGCCAGGTGCACTGAATGTGGGTTGCCAGGTGTGCTGAATGTGGGTTGCCAGGTCTGCTCAATGTAGGTTGCCAGGTGTGCTGAATGTGGGTGATGATGAAGCTACTGAGGGCTATATGAAGGGAGAGTAATCAGGGTGATGATGAAGCTACTGAGGGCTATATGAAGGGAGAGTAATCAGGGTGATGATGAAGCTACTGAGGGCTATATGACGATGGGGAGCAGGTGTGCTTAACGATGGGGAGCAGGTCTGGTGGTTAGTAGCCAGGCATCATTGAGCGCCGGTAGGAGGGATCAGGAGTAGGTGTGAGAATACCCTCCCTGACGTACAGCTCCAACCGCAGGACAACGTCGGCCAGGAGGGCGGGCGGATAGGGATAACTTTCCTCGGGAGCGTCAGAACCTGAACCCATGGAGGGGCCGAAGGAGGGAGGTGATTGGCGAGGTGAACACTGGCTCCCCCGAGGAAGGTTATCCATGTCATCCTGACATGCCAACTCCGTCTGGACCTCTTTGTACAGTCCACTACCAAATACAGTGAGGATAGCGGCTCATTCTATCCGCTGGAGGCTGCCACAGTCCGAAAGGTGAGGGCATATTCCTGCTGGAGTCGGAAAAGTCACTCACCTCCCTCTCTGCCCTCTGGAGGATGGTCAAAGACAGCTCTGAACAGAGCCATGAACCTCTCATAGGACACCAGTTACTCCTCTTTTCTCTCCCAAATGGCCATAGCCCACTCCAACACCAGTCTGGCCAGCAGGGAAATGACAGCTTTTCGATGGAGTGCTCTCATACTTCTCCAGAAGGGACAGTCGGGCATCGCTGACATGGGCAGACGGCTGGGTAGGCCGGGGGACTGGCTCACTGTGACAACTCGTGGTAGGAGGCCCTACGTCAGAGGAAAACCTTGCTGGTGATGTCAAAGGCGATGGAGAACGTGGAGGATCTCCTTTATGGTCGTACCCTTGTAGAGCCAGCTGTTCGCGGTGTTGGTTCCTCGACCGTCTGGAAGATAGTGTAATCTTCTGCTGCTTCCATACTTTCTGAGTCGGTATCCTGTAATGTATACGCAGAGATCTGTACAGAATTCCTGGAAGCTAAACATGTCCCAGTTCTTCAACTCACCAGATATATCACCAATTGAACATGTTTGGGATGCTCTGGATCGATGTGTAAGACAACATGTTTCCCGTTCCCACTAATATCAAGCAACTTCGCACAGCCATTGAAGAGTGGCAGGGTAGCCTAGTGGTTAGAGCGTTGGACTAGTAACCAGAAGGTTGCAAGTTCAAACCCCTGTTGTTCTGCCTCTGTTCCCACTAATATCAAGCAACTTCGCACAGCCATTGAAGAGGAGTCGGACGGCATTCCACAGGCCACAATCAATAGCCTGATTGATTCTATGAGAAGGTGATTTGTCGTGCTGCATGAGGCAAATGGTGGTCACACCAGATACTGACTGGTTTTCTGATCCCCTCCCTTACTTTTAAGTATCTGTGGCCAACAGATGCATAGCTGTATTTCCAGTCATGTGAAATCCATAGATTAGGGCCAAATTACTGTATTTCTACTGACTGATTTGTGCCGTGTAGATTACGAGATTAGTGATTGATCATAAAATGTTCTCAACTTCATAATCTAATTATCCATAATCTTAACTTCATAGTATAATTTTATGTAAATTACATGTTTTTTTCTTCATATTTCATTAATAACTCACCGCATATCTATTACGCATGTATTACTTAACAGATTGATAATATTTATTGTTTACATTTTTTGTGTTGGCAAATAATGTATCATCATAGACATGACACCATTTCATATGCATGATACATGGCTGGCTAGTAGCTTCTAGGGCTAACTTTATATGGTGGCTAGCTAGCTAGTAACTTGTGGGGCTAACTTTATATGGTGGCTAGCAAGTTAGTAGCTTGTGGGGCTAACTTTATATGGTGTCTAGCTAGGTAGTAGCTGGTGGGGCTAACTTTATATGGTGGCTAGCTAGCTACTAGCTTGTGGGGCTAACTTTATATGGTGCTAGCTAGTTGATAGCTTATGGGGCTAACTTTATATGGTGCTAAGTATGCTAGTAGCTTGTGTGGCTAACTTTATATGGTGTCTAGCTAGCTAGTAGCTTGTGGGGCTAACTTTATATGGTGCTAGCTAGTTGATAGCTTATGGGGCTAACTTTATATGGTGGCTAGCTAGCCAGTAGCTGGTGACTACAGAATACCTGGGTTTGTTGCTTCCCTGACACATGTGCAAGTCCCTGCTGAAGAAAGGATGGAGTTGAGTCTGAGGGTCGGTGACGCAGTCACTCCTCTCTCTCTGTTGCGCGTAGGCCTTTCAGCCAACCAGACCAAATATTGATGACGTAAATCAAGCCAGTCAGCAGGTCACTCACGTTATGCTGCTGTGTTGTTCCTATTTTAAACTAGCTAGGTAGCTAGCTATACACATCACTCGTCTGGTAACCAGCTCTCAAGTCATGCGTGTTTGGAAACCGGGTGCGAGCTTCATTCAGGGCAGATGATGACTGCTAACGGTGTGTTGCGGGGAGTTGGTTCAGAACAACAAAAAAAACAAGAAATATTTATACCAACATGTTTTTGTGGTTATACACCCACCCCAAAGGGCCCTTATAGACTGGAAGGGCTAATGGGGCATGTGCTCTACACAGATAGAGCCCTGTCTGTGTACGTGCCTGCTTCTCTGTCTGTGTACGTGCCTGCTTCTCTGTCTGTGTACGTGCCTGCTTCTCACACTAAGCTAAAAATCAACTGGTTCTGTCTGCTGTCTCAATGTTAATGTATTCTCTTATATTTGACTTTTTAATAGGCTATTAACCAATTGTCATCACGTGCTTCTGAAGTCCCTAGTGTAGGATAGAGAGAGAGAACGAGAGAGACAGAGACACAGGGAGATAGCAAGGGATACAGAGAGAGAGAACAAGAGAGACAGAGAGAGAGAGAGAGAGAGAGAGAGAGAGAGAGAGAGAGGGATACAGAGAGACAGAGACACAGGGAGATAGCGAGGGATACAGAGAGAGAGAACAAGAGAGACAGAGAGAGAGAGAGAGAGAGAGAGAGAGAGAGAGAGAGGGATACAGAGAGAGAGAGAGAGGGAGAGAGAGCGAGAGATACAGAGAGAAAGAGAGAACTCACATGGAGACAAAAGGAGGTCAAATTTAGAGATGTTGGCACGCGGCCTAGCTGCAACGCTCCCAGCTCCTCCTCTCCTTCCTCCCTCCTTTCTTCCGCGATGATACATTTTCCCCTTGAACATGATGTCAATATGTTGATGTGCCTTCCTTTATTAAGACACCATCCAACAGATAGCGCGTCCCGCTGTGTGCTACCAACATAAATAATTAGACCAGAGACCGGGGAACGGCAGGTGGCTTTTGGCACGAAGAAATAATCATACTTGATGTGGAAAATGAAGTAAAAATAAAATAAATACACAGTTAATAATTTAGTCATGGCACCCGACTCTGGACACAAATAATCTCGTCAGAAACACTTAGAGAGGCCCTCTCCTTTCAGGGACCCATCTGTTCACGGCGGGGGGAGGGGAAGACAAAAAACACACGTTAACATACTGTCACTAACATTATGAAATACACAGTTAATAATTTAGTCATGGCACCCGACTCTGGACACAAATAATCTCGTCAGAAACACTTAGAGAGGCCCTCTCCTTTCAGGGACCCATCTGTTCACGGCGGGGGGAGGGGGGAAGACAAAAAACACACGTTAACATACTGTCACTAACATTATGAAATACACAGTTAATAATTTAGTCATGGCACCCGACTCTGGACACAAATAATCTCGTCAGAAACACTTAGAGAGGCCCTCTCCTTTCAGGGGTAAATTAACCAAAGCTCACGGCACTGACGGCAGACATTTTTGTCTCATTCTCTGCCAATATTTACTTAAAAGATTGAAGGGAGAGAAGAGCGTGGTGGCAGAATCATTTAATGCATGGTAAGCGTACATCCCAAATCCCACCCTATTTCCTATATAGTGCACTACTTTTGACCAGTCATATGGACCCCTGGTCAAATGTGGTGCACTTAAATTTGGTTATGTCCTAAAGAGGTTGATGGCAGAACCATGTGAAAAGACACACCTCTCCTGATATGAGATCAACCAAGTGACAGAAAGCAGCAGAAGGACATTGAACTGTTTTTTTTTAATGCTGAAGCTCTGTCCAACATGCTAATTATGCTATCTACAGAGCCAAGTGCCATGCTGCGGTCGTTGACTCAATTTGACATAGATGTACCACTTTATTTAAAGAGTCCCCTTACAGATGGTTTATATGGTCAACTAACTATCCACTATTTGTTGAGCCAACTACCCCACCACCCCTTAGCCTTTACCGTAACCTTTACGATATCCATCTACAAAAGCAAAACAGTTGTATTCTGTAGATAGCCGCTGCATGAATACTGGATGCATTAACAATTGCTATAATAATAACAGGACACTGAAGAGGTTTTACGTGTTATGGGGGGGACTCGTCTCATCCACCATTCATGTAGTAATAGAGACCACCATCTGCCTGTAGTGAATCCCCAAATGATTGGAATTTACAAATAAATCCAATGTTTATACCTCATTTGAGCGAATAATGAGTGAAGATTTAATTACATAATGCATCATTACTCTACATAATTATTGCGTTCCCACTAAGACAAACTCGTGACGTCGTTGCTCACCAAAGAGGGAGCTAACAAATGAGCCATGGACAAGAACCCAAACTAAACAGGTGGGGTTTTATGAGTGGCTCTGAAAGACACTCATGGGGGGGGGTCCAGTGAAAGTTGACTAGGAACAAAAAAAATGGCTCCTAAAAGACAGCCAACTTGAATGCCCACAGAATTTGCCCACAGAATTTGCCCACAGAAAAGGCAGACGACAATAAAATGCCACACCAATTTATAATCTGGAGAGAAATGCAACTAACCAAAGGGAGAGTACACAAGATACAAGCCTTTGTTTTGTTTTTTAACATCCTCAATGAGGGAGACTTAAACAGCGGTCTAGCTCTTCCAACATCTCTCCTGCCCACTGGAGAATTGGCTCTGCGGCTCTTTAAATATCCTCTGTGCAGGCACAGGTGATACTAACGAGGTCACAGGTGAAACTAACGAGGTCACAGGTGATACTAACGAGGTCACAGGTGAAACTAACGAGGTCACAGGTGATACTAACGAGGTCACAGGTGAAACTAACGAGGTCACAGGTGATACTAACGAGGTCACAGGTGAAACTAACGAGGTCACAGGTGATACTAACGAGGTCACAGGTGATACTAACGAGGTCACAGGTGAAACTAACGAGGTCACAGGTGAAACTAACGAGGTCACAGGTGATACTAACGAGGTCACAGGTGAAACTAACGAGGTCACAGGTGATACTAACGAGGTCACAGGTGAAACTAACGAGGTCACAGGTGATACTAACGAGGTCACAGGTGAAACTAACGAGGTCACAGGTGAAACTAACGAGGTCACAGGTGAAACTAACGAGGTCACAGGTGATACTAACGAGGTCACAGGTGATACTAACGAGGTCACAGGTGAAACTAACGAGGTCACAGGTGATACTAACGAGGTCACAGGTGAAACTAACGAGGTCACAGGTGATACTAACGAGGTCACAGGTGAAACTAACGAGGTCACAGGTGATACTAACGAGGTCACAGATGCAACACATCCAAATAAATGGGAACAATCTCGAAATTGAAAACCAAAGCCTGTAACAAACAAAACAAAAACGACTAATCATCGCTCACTGGGCCACGTCATTTCGGCGTGGAAATGTCTGTGAAATTAGGTCGAGACGTTACTCAATGAGATTTCAACCTTTATTCTCACTCATTAATATAAAAAAAAGACAGACAGAAGTTTGTTGAATTCCCAAAGTGTTATTATCACTATCGTTTCATCCATCTAAAAAGCATCATCAAATTTTTTTACATTTTTTTTTGGTTAAGTTGTCTTCTAGATGTGTTATCACCGTTTAAAAGCACAACAATGTTCAAATGGGAAGAACAATGTCAGATGTATTTTGTATTTATACGAAAACTGAATGTGATGTCGCCGGTCTTCATAGAATAACCAACTAATGACCTGGACTGTAGTTGAGATTACATTTAAAAGTTTCATGGTGCGAGTGATGGATGTTGGAGATTCTACGCAGATTATTACAAGAAATTGTTCAAATCTCCACAGACCTGCGACCTTTGCACGCTATCTTGAACATGAGAAGACATTTATAGACACATAAATTCTTATTTTCAATGACGGCCTAGATACACTAGGCTAACCTCAAAAAATGTGTCCATGGTAAGTAAGGCAATTAACTATTTCCTTCCTGTGTATCAACCTATCAGGCCACATCTCCCTTCAGATCTCTCTATCGCTTGATGTCACCTGTAAATTATTTTAAGGGTTGAATAAATACTGTTAAATTAGTTTGTAAGATAGCCTTAACTTTAGACTATATTTTATTTTTTTATTTTTTTATTTCACCTTTATTTAATCAGAAAGGCCAGTTGAGAACAAGTTCTCATTTACAACTGCGACCTGGCCAAGATAAAGCATAGCAGTGCGACAAAAACAACAACACAGAGTTACACACAGAGTAAACAATAAACAAGTCAATAACACAGTAGAAAGAACATTTAAATAAAAAAATAAAAACAGAGTCTATATACATTGTGTTCAAAAGGCATGAGGAGGTAGGCGAATAATTACAATTTAGCAGATTAACACTGGAGTGATAAATGATCAGATGGTCATGTACAGGTAGAGATATTGGTGTGCAAAAGAGCAGAAAAGTAAATAAATAAAAACAGTATGGGGATGAGGTAGGTGAATTGTGTGGGCTATTTACTGATAGACTATGTACAGCTGCACCGATCGGTTAGCTGCTCAGATAGCAGATGTTTAAAGTTGGTGAGGGAGATAAAAGTCTCCAACTTCAGCGATTTTTGCAATTCGTTCCAGTCACAGGCAGCAGAGAACTGGAAGGAAAGGCGGCCAAAGGAGGTGTTGGCTTTAGGGATGATCAGTGAGATACACCTGCTGGAGTGCGTGCTACGGATGGGTGTTGCCATCGTGACCAGTGAACTGAGATAAGGCAATCTACTGTTATTACAAAAAAATATATATGATTGAATTATTGACAACGCAACCAAACATCAACATTTAAAGGACATCATTATTAAAGGACTTCTAATGATTGGACAGTTTAATCTGAGCCACTGTATTTAATTCTATTCTTTAAGATTCATGGGTTGATTTCAAATGTAATCTTCATATTAATAATTAATACATTGGATTCATGTCTAAGTCAAATAAACCGTTCCTGTTCTTTAACTTTAATTCTTGGTTTGTGACGTCGACAAGTTAACAGGCTATTTACTACAAAATGTATATTGAATTGTGTTTGTTTTGTCAACAAATTCCTAGTTTGCCTACAAATTAATATGGTGGATTCACGTCTCCATCTCAACCAAGAGTCAAAGGTCAAAAACAGAAACGGCTTATTTGATTTGTTCTTAAGAATATTTTTGGTTGAGATCTTGAATCCAATATATGAATTTGAAACCTATATGAAACCCTAGGATTACTGTATATCTATAGTTGAATGAATTGAAACAATAGCTATTCATGACTTGGTAAATGCCATACAGGCCTAAATAGAATAAATCAATAATAAATTAATGATATATGACTTATGAAGTATGGATACATTTTCATTTGCTCTGTTAAACCTAGTTTTTGGAATGACTTCAATAGCAACAGTGAATCTATTTCAAATTAAATCAATTTGTATTTATCACATGAGCCTAATACAACAACAACCTTACTGTGAAATGCTTACTTGCAAACCATTAACCAACAATGCAGTTTTAAGAAAATAGAGTTAAGAAAATATTTACTAAATAAACTAATGTAAAAAAACAACAAGTAACACAATAAAATAGTTGAGGTCATTTGTACATGTAGGTAAAGTGACTGTACATAGATAATAAACAGTAGTACAGGTTAGTTGAGGTAGATATGTACATGTAGGTGGGGGTAAAGTGACTGTACATAGATAATAAACAGTAGTACAGGTTACAGGTTAGTAGGTGAGGTAGATATGTACATGTAGGTAGGTGGGGGGTGACTATACATAGATGATAAAAGTGACTGTACATAGATAATAAACAGTAGTACAGGTTAGTTGAGGTAGATATGAGGTGGGGGTAAAGTGACTATACATAGATAATAAACATTAGTACAGGTTAGTTGAGGTAGATATGTACATGTAGGTGGGGGTAAAGTGACTGTACATAGATAATAAACAGAGTAGCAGCAGTGTAAAAACAAAGGGGTGGAGGTCAATATAAATAGTCCAGGTGGCCACTTGATTAATTGTTCAGCAGTCTTATGGCTTGGGGGTAGAAGCTGTTAAGCAGCCTTTTGGGCCGAAACTTGGCGCTCCGGTACCGCTTGCCGTGTGGGAGCATAGCAACCGTGTAGCCTTTTCATTTTTGGGGGGTACTTCCTCTGACACTGCCTAGTATGTAGGTCTTGGATGGCAGGAAGCTTGGCCCCAGTGATGTCCTGGGTTGTACACACAACCGTCTGTAGTGCCTTGTCGTCGGAGGCAGAGCAGCTGCCATACCAGGCGGTGATGCAACCGGTCAGGGTGCTCTTGATGGTGCAGCTGTATAACTTTTTGAGGATCTGGGGACCCCCCCATCACCCTCCAAATCTTTTCACTGTGTTGGTGTGTGTGGACCTCCTGACGGGGAAGCTCTCAACCCGCTCTACTACAGCTGGCGTTGAATGGGGGCGTGTTTGCCCTCTCTGACGTTGAAGGACTGTGTTGGTGTGTGTGGACCATGATGGGTCCTAAGTGATGTGGACACGGAGGAACTTAAAGCTCTCAACCCGCTCCACTACAGCCCTGTCAATGTGAATGGGGGTGTGTTTGGCCCTCCATTTCCTGTAGTCCATGAGATTTTCACTAAACATTTACTGTAAAACTGCAACATTTTCTTTCCACCCCATGGCAAAATGTGTTGAAATGAAGGAATTTAGCGGTTGGGGAGTGTTTTTTTCACTATACCCCTCAAAATACCCCTCAAGATGCCCCTCAAAATAGGCATAATAAACCATATCAAACTCTGTATAATTGCAGGAAATCAGTTTAAATAAAGAACCCCCACATTTTCACCCCTTGGGATTTATTTTAATTTGACTTATTATTTACTCCTATTTATTTTATTTGACCTTTGTTTAACTAGGCAAGTCAGTTAAGAACAACTTCTTATTCACAATGACGGGATGGACGACAAGAGACAGGATTGTCTTCATGAGACAGGAACAGGAAGGAACCTCTCAGTTAGTCCAATAGAGACAGGAACAGGAAGGAACCTCTCAGTTAGTCCAGTAGAGACAGGAACAGGAAGGAACCTCTCAGTTAGTCCAATAGAGACAGGAACAGGAAGGAACCTCTCAGTTAGTCCAATAGAGACAGGAACAGGAAGGAACCTCTCAGTTAGTCCAGTAGAGACAGGAACAGGAAGGGACCTCTCAGTTGGTCTGGTGAACCCCAAAGATCACCCCCTGAACACCTCCACACGCCTTTCCCTGGCAGGAGAAATCTTGCCAAGTTTTGGAGAAGGCTTTGAAAAGAGAAAGAAAAATGGGAATTCACTGAACTTTTGATTGATGTGATTTATGATGAAACAGAAGTATATAATACTATTATATTTTGAGCCCCCCCCCAAAAAAAACGGCTATGAAAATAATCTTTGTAAAGCTGTCTGAATATGAAAGGCCTTGCTGAAATGATACTTAACAAAGCTGATCAAACTCCTTTTGTTTTTATTGTCCTGGTAAAGCGAGGATTCATTTGATATAAACTAAAATACAATATGAAAGCTTCGCTCTGTTCCTCTCTGTCTCTCTGAAGCCTTGCGGCTCGAGGCTTGGCTTACAACGTTGTTATACGATTCTTGATGGGCAGAAGCTGCATAATTAATTTGTATATTCTAACGTGACAGATGTTTGATTTGAGCCTTTAAAACTAATTTACTATAAGAGAGTGGTGGTTGGGAGACAGATTGTTGGAAGATTATTTATGAAGACTGTCTGGTCTCCTAACGGTGGATGTCAGGGGGATGTGCGGCCCTCTCTCTGCCCCCCCGACGTCACCTGCTCCCTGGCCACAGCTGTCGAACTGCCTGCCTGCCAGCCTAGTGCCACCGCCGACTCCAAACATTAGTTTATAACGTCCCTTTTCCCCAGGCGCCCTCAGACTACGACACTCTTCAGGTCTGATCCGTATAGTCAGTCCAAACACACACACACGCAGACACACACACACACTCACACACACGAACTAGAAGAGGCAGTCTGAATATCTGTCTACCTAGAAACAGGAGTTCAGAGAACAGAACGGTTCACAGAAACCTGTGACAGATGTTGGCAGCTGCCTCACACAACCCACTGTAGCTCGGAGGGGTGTGTGTTTGTGTGGGGATGGGGTGTGCGTGTGGATAGTGTGTGTGTGTGTGTGTGTGTGTGTAGAAGGGTGTGTGTGTATCATGGTGGGTTGTAATTGGACAGAAGGTTATAACAGCTGATCCGCCACTATGTCATCTTGTTTTAAGGACTTCGTCGACACTAAATGACTCTCTACGGTGTTATTAGTCTTGGGCGTGATTAAAAACAAAACAATGCTTTGATAGTAGACACTCGGTTGGAAACGCATGCAGCTTCATTTATTTAGAGTGAGGAACTAACTGTGGCTTCCTTTATTTAGAGTGAGGAACTAACTGTGGCTTCCTTTATTTAGAGTGAGGAACTAACTGTGGCTTCCTTTATTTATTTTGAGGAACTAACTGTGGCTTCCTTTTTTTTCACCTTTATTTAACCAGGTAGGCTAGTTGAGAACACCTTTATTTAACCAGGTAGGCTAGTTGAGAACAGGTTCTAATTTGCAACTGTGACCTGGCCAAGATAAAGCATAGCAGTGTGAACAGACAACACAGAGTTACACATGGAGTAAACAATTAACAAGTCAATAACACAGAGAAAAAAAGGGGAGTCTATATACAATGTGTGCAAAAGGCATGAGGAGGTAGGCGAATAATTACAATATTGCAGATTAACAATGGAGTGATAAATGATCATGTACAGGTAGAGATATTGGTGTGCAAAAGAGCAGAAAAGTAAATAAATAAAAACTGTGGGGATGAGGTAGGTGAAAATGGGTGTGCTATTTACCAATAGATTATGTACAGCTGCAGCGATCGTTTAGCTGCTCAGCTAGCTGATGTTTGAAGTTGATGAGGGAGATAAAAGTCTCCAACTTCAGCGATTTTTGCAATTCGTTCCAGTCACAGGCAGCAGAGTACTGGAACGAAAGGCGGCCGAATGAGGTGTTGGCTTTAGGGATGATCAATGAGATACACCTGCTGGAGCACGTGCTACGGATGGGTGTTGCCATCGTGACCAGTGAGCTGAAATAAGGCGGAGCTTTGCCTAGCATGGCCTTGTAGATGACCTGAAGCCAGTGGGTCTGGCGACGAATATGTAGCGAGGGCCAGCCGACTAGAGCATACAAGTCGCAGTGGTGGGTAGTATAAGGTGCTTTCGTGACAAAACGGATGGCACTCTGATAAACTGCATCCAGTTTGCTGAGTAGAGTGTTGGAAGCAATTTTGTAGATGACGTCGCCGAAGTCGAGGATCGGTAGGATAGTCAGTTTTACTAGGGTAAGCTTGGCAGCGTGAGTGAAGGAGGCTTTGTTGCGGAATAGAAAGACGATTCTTGATTTGATTTTCGATTGGAGATGTTTGATATGGGTCTGGAAGGAGAGTTTGCAGTCTAGCCAGATACCTAGGTACTTATAGGTGTCCACATATTCAAGGTCGGAGCCATCCAGTGTGGTGATGCTAGTCGGGCATGCGGGTGCAGGCAGCGATCGGTTGAAAAGCATGCATTTGGTTTTACTAGCGTTTAAGAGCAGTTGGAGGCCACGGAAGGAGTGTTGTATGGCATTGAAGCTCGATTGGAGGTTAGATAGCACAGTGTCCAATGACGGGCCGAAAGTGTATACAATGGTGTCATCTGCGTAGAGGTGGATCAGGGAATCGCCCGCAGCAAGAGCAACATCATTGATATATACAGAGAAAAGGGTCGGCCCGAGAATTGAACCCTGTGGCACCCCCATAGAGACTGCCAGAGGACCGGACAACATGCCCTCCGATTTGACACACTGAACTCTGTCTGCAAAGTAATTGGTGAACCAGGCAAGGCAGTCATCCGAAAAACCGAGGCTACTGAGTCTGCCGATAAGAATATGGTGATTGACAGAGTCGAAAGCCTTGGCAAGGTCGATGAAGACGGCTGCACAGTCTTTTATCGATGGCGGTTATGATGTCGTTTAGTACCTTGAGTGTGGCTGAGGTGCACCCGTGACCGGCTCGGAAACCGGATTGCATAGCGGAGAAGGTACGGTGGGATTCGAGATGGTCAGTCACCTGTTTGTTGACTTGGCTTTCGAAGACCTTAGATAGGCAGGGCAGGATGGATATAGGTCTGTAACAGTTTGGGTCCAGGGTGTCCCCCCCTTTGAAGAGGGGGATGACTGCGGCAGCTTCCCAGTCCTTGGGGATCTCAGACGATATGAAAGAGAGGTTGAACAGGCTGGTAATAGGGGTTGCGACAATGGCGGCAGATAGTTTCAGAAATAGAGGGTCCAGATTGTCAAGCCCAGCTGATTTATACGGGTCCAGGTTTTGCAGCTCTTTCAGAACATCTGCTATCTGGATTTGGGTAAAGGAGAACCTGGAGATGCTTGGGCGAGGAGCTGCGGGGGGGCCGGGGCTGTTGGCCGAGGTAGGAGTAGCCAGGCGGAAGGCATGGCCAGCCGTTGAGAAATGCTTGTTGAAGTTTTCGATAATCAAGGATTTGTCGGTGGTGACCGTGTTCCCTAGCCTCAGTGCAGTGGGCAGCTGGGAGGAGGTGCTCTTGTTCTCCATGGACTTCATAGTGTCCCAGAACTTTTTGGAGTTGGAGCTACAGGATGCAAACTTCTGCCTGAAGAAGCTGGCCTTAGCTTTCCTGACTGACTGCGTGTATTGGTTCCTGACTTCCCTGAACGGTTGCATATCGCGGGGACTGTTCGATGCTATTGCAGTCCGCCACAGGATGTTTTTGTGCTGGTCGAGGGCAGTCAGGTCTGGAGTGAACCAAGGGCTGTATCTGTTCTTAGTTCTGCATTTTTTGAACGGAGCATGCTTATCTAAAATGGTAAGGAAGTTACTCTTAAAGAATGACCAGGCATCCTCAACTGACAGGATGAGGTCAATGTCCTTCCAGGATACCCGGGCCAGGTCGTTTAGAAAGGCCTGCTCACAGAAGTGTTTTAGGGAGCGTTTGACAGTGATGAGGGGTGGTCGTTTGACTGCGGCACCGTAGCGGATACAGGCAATGAGGCAGTGGTCGCTGAGATCCTGGTTGAAGACAGCGGAGGTGTATTTGGAGGGCCAGTTGGTCAGGATGACGTCTATGAGGGTGCCCTTGCTTACAGAGTTAGGGTTGTACCTGTTGGGTTCTTTGATGATTTGTGTGAGATTTAGGGCATCTAGCTTAGATTGTAGGACTGCCGGGGTGTTAAGCATACCCCAGTTTAGGTCACCTAGCAGAACAAACTCTGAAGCTAGATGGGGGGCAATCAATTCACAAATGGTGTCCAGGGCACAGCTGGGAGCTGAGGGGGGTCGGTAGCAGGCGGCAACAGTGAGAGACTTATTTCTGGAGAGAGTGATTTTTAGAATTAGTTTGGGTATGGACCTGGAAAGTATGACATTACATTGCAGGCTATCTCTGCAGTAGACTGCAACTCCTCCCCCTTTAGCAGTTCTATCTTGACGGAAGATGTTATAGTTGGGTATGGAAATCTCTGAATTTTTGGTGGCCTTCCTGAGCCAGGATTCAGACACGGCAAGGACATCAGGGTTAGCAGAGTGTGCTAAAGCAGTGAGTAAAACAAACTTAGGGAGGAGGCTTCTGATGTTGACATGCATGAAACCAAGGCTTTTTCGATCACAGAAGTCAAGAAATGAGGGTGCCTGGGGACATGCAGGGCCAGGGTTTACCTCCACATCACCCGCGGTACAGAGAAGGAGTAGTATGAGGGTGCGGCTAAGGGCTATCAAAACTGGTCGCCTAGAGCGTTGGGAACAGAGAATTAGAGGAGCAGGTTTCTGGGCATGGTAGAATATATTCAGGGCATAATGCGCAGACAGGGGTATGGTGGGGTGCGGGTATGGCGGAGGTAAGCCCAGGCACTGGGTGATGATGAGAGAGGTTTTATCTCTGGACATGCTGGTGGTAATGGGTGAGGTCACCGCATATGTTGGAGGAGGGACAAAGGAGGTATCAGTGGGGCTAGGGGCTCCATAGTGAACTAAAACAATGATAACTAACCTGAGCAACAGTATACAAGGCATATTGATATTTGGGAGAGACATACAGCGAGGCATACAGTAATCACAGGTGTTGAATTGGGAAAGCTAGCTAAAACAGTGGGTGAGACAACAGCTAATCGGCTAGCATAACAACTGCAGGTAAAATGGCATTGACTAGGCAACGGGGCCGACAGATAAAACAAACAAGCAGAATCGAGTACCGTGATTAATGGACAGTCCAGCGTGCATCAGCTATGTAGCCAAGTGATCAGAGTCCAGGGGCAGGGAGGCTGGCGAGTGTTATCCAGGTTAAGAAAACTAACAATGACTAAGTAGCTTGTAGCTAGCTAGCTGGTAGCTAAATAGCTTGTAGCTAGCTAGCTGGTAGCTAAATAGCTTGTAGCTAGCTAGCTGGTAGCTAAATAGCTTGTAGCTAGCTGGTTAGCTTCTGGAGGTTCTTGGGTGTGTTCTGGGCTAAACAAGCTAAACAAGCTAGCAGTTAGCATGCCGAGTTAGCAAGCAAGGAGATAGCGAGGGCTAGAGAGTTAGCCTTTGGAGGACGTTGCGATGGGGTGAGTCTGTTTATCCCTCTTCATGCGGTGACATCGATAGACCGGTCGTAGTCAAGGTATTGTAGCCCAGGAGTATGTTAGGAGCTCTGGCCAGGCTAGCTTCAAGCTACGTGGGTGGAAACGCTAGCCAGGAGTAATCAACCAGGGTTGCTGTTTAGCTCGATAGCTAGTTGTGAAGATCCAGCTGAAGAATGTTCCGTTTGTGGTGGGAATCCGGGGGTTAAAAATAAAAAATAAATAGGTCCGTTATGCTCTGGTTAGCGTCGCGTTGTTCGAACTGGCAAGAGCTTTCCGAGCTAAAGGTTAGCTGAAGACTGCTAACATAGCTGGCTAGCTTCAGTTGAAGGGTTCCGGTTTCGGTTTCGAAGTAAATATAACTACTTTAGGAAAAGTAGCTACATTGGCGGGTTGCAGAAGAGTATTTGGAAGCTTAGGTTTAGCAAAATGTTTTTAAAGATATGCGAAGAAAAAAATATCTAAAATATCTAAAATATCTAAAACGAAAAAGAGACGATATTTACAGAGAGACGATACGACAGGACGAGTTACTGCTATCTTGGCGTAGAGTGAGGAACTAACTGTGGCTTCCTTTATTTATTTTGAGGAACTAACTGTGGCTTCCTTTATTTATTTTGAGGAACTAACTGTAGCTTCCTTTATTTAGAGTGAGGAAATAACTGTGGCTTCCTTTATTTAGAGTGAGGAACTAACTGTGGCTTCCTTTATTTAGAGTGAGGAACTAACTGTGGCTTCCTTTATTTAGAGTGAGGAACTAACTGTGGCTTCCTTTATTTAGAGTGAGGAACTAACTGTGGCTTCCTTTATTTAGAGTGAGGAACTAACTGTGGCTTCCTTTATTGAGAGTGAGGAACTAACTGTGGCTTCCTTTATTTAGAGTGAGGAACTAACTGTGGCTTCCTTTATTTAGAGTGAGGAACTAACTGTGGCTTCCTTTATTTAGAGTGAGGAACTAACTGTGGCTTCCTTTATTTAGAGTGAGGAACTAACTGTGGCTTCCTTTATTTAGAGTGAGGAACTAACTGTGGCTTCCTTTATTGAGAGTGAGGAACTAACTGTGGCTCCCTTTATTTAGAGTGAGGAACTAACTGTGGCTTCCTTTCTTTAGAGTGAGGAACTAACTGTGGCTTCCTTTATTTAGAATGAGGAACTAACTGTGGCTCCCTTTATTTAGAGTGAGGAACTAACTGTGGCTTCCTTTATTTAGAGTGAGGAACTAACTGTGGCTTCCTTTATTTAGAGTGAGGAACTAACTGTGGCTTCCTTTATTTAGAGTGAGAAACTAACTGTGGCTTCCTTTATTTATTTTGAGGAACTAACTGTGGCTCCCTTTATTTAGAGTGAGGAACTAACGGTGGATTCCTTTATTTAGAGTGAGGAACTAACTGTGGCTTCCTTTATTTAGAGTGAGGAACTAACTGTGGCTTCCTTTATTTAGAGTGCGGAACTAACTGTGGCTTCCTTTATTTAGAGTGAGGAACTAACTGTGGCTTCCTTTATTTAGAGTGAGGAACTAACTGTGGCTTCCTTTATTTAGAGTGAGGAACTAACTGTGGCTTCCTTTATTTAGAGTGAGGAACTAACTGTGGCTTCCTTTATTTAGAGTGAGGAACTAACTGTAGCTTCCTTTATTTAGTGTGAGGAACTAACTGTGGCTTCCTTTATTTAGAGTGAGGAACTAACTGTGGCTTCCTTTATTTAGAGTGAGGAACTAACTGTGGCTTCCTTTATTTAGAGTGAGGAACTAACTGTGGCTTCCTTTATTTAGAGTGAGGAACTAACTGTGGCTTCCTTTATTTAGAGTGAGGAACTAACTGTGGCTTCCTTTATTTAGAGTGAGGAACTAACTGTGGCTTCCTTTATTTAGAGTGAGGAACTAACTGTGGCTTCCTTTATTTAGAGTGAGGAACTAACTGTTGCTTCCTTTATTTAGAGTGAGGAACTAACTGTGGATTCCTTTATTTAGAGTGAGGAACTAACTGTGGTTTCCTTTATTTAGAGTGAGGAACTAACTGTGGCTTCCTTTATTTAGAGTGAGGAACTAACTGTGGTTTCCTTTATTTAGAGTGAGGAACTAACTGTGGCTTCCTTTATTTAGAGTGAGGAACTAACTGTGGCTTCCTTTATTTAGAGTGAGGAACTAACTGTGGCTTCCTTTATTTAGAATGAGGAACTAACTGTGGCTTCCTTTATTTAGAGTGAGGAACTAACTGTGGCTTCCTTTATTTAGAGTGAGGAACTAACTGTGGCTTCCTTTATTTAGAGTGAGGAACTAACTGTGGCTTCCTTTATCTACTGTGAGTGTAAGGACATTAATTCAGAGCATAGTTTGATTCCAGGATTATAGGGTATTAAACAGTATCAAAATTATAACAGAAAATAAATAAAGAATATGCAGACAGCTAACAAACAACTGATCTCCCTGTACAGTAAAAGCGTATTCCTTTATGTAACATCACGGAACGTTGAGAGAAATTGCTCAACATGTTTCCACCCTGGCTTATCCAAATGTTGCAGCAGGATGATGCCGCCACCGCCATGCTTCACCGAAGGGATTGTGCCAGGTTTCCCACAAATGTGACGCTTGGCATTCAGGCCAAAGAGTTGAATCTTGTTTCATCAGACCAGAAAATCTTGTTTCTCATTGTCTGAGTGTCTTTAGATGCCTTTTGGTTTCCGTCTGGCCACTCTACCATAAAGGCCTGATTGGTGGAGTGTTGCAGAGATGGTTGTCCTTCTGGAAGGTTCTCCCATTTCCAGAGAGGAACTCTAGAGCTCTGTCAGAGTGACCACCGAAATCTAGGTCTCCTCTCTGACCAAGGCCCTTCTCCCCAGATTGCTCAGTTTGGCCAGGCGGCCAGCTCTAGGAAGAGTCTTGGTGGTTCCAAACTTCTTCCATTTAAGAATGGAGGAGATTCATTTAAAGTAGGGGATCCACTCATGTTTTAACACGGGTGGAGTCCATCAACAAATTGTGTGTCTTGCTGAGGTAATATATTATATAATTATTGCACCTGAGAAAAATGTAGGCTTGCAATTACAAAGGGTAAGAATACTATTTTTGAATCTGATCTGTTCTTCATTTTTTTGTTGTAAATTGTTGAAAGCTTTTGGAATGTTTTTGTTTCTGGATATTTTGTTTAAAAAAAAAATCATAATTTAATCCAATTTCAAATTCTAAATCTAAGAAAACAAAATGTGGAGAAAGTGTTGGGGGCTGAATACTTCTTCAAGGCACTGTAGTACTTCACCAAAATGTATATGGAAATTCACAATGAAGACGACCAACTGAACAGTACAGACATAACTAAGATAATTATGTTATACACATAATTGTGCATTTCTTTTTGATCGATGAGGAAGCTTTTGAAATTAATTTACAAAAGGAATACATTGTGAACCCTTTCTTACAGGTCTGACGACATGAATTCGATCTGCGAAGGATAAATAGAGAGATGAAGAAAGTGGGAAATGAAGACATACATTTACATACTCATTAAAACTGTGTAATAATCTGTAAACCAATGCTAGTATAGACAGTCATTACTGTAATTTATTGAATCTCTCTTCTCACAGTACACTGCTGAGATGAATATCATTTTAACCTGCTTTTTGCTAACAAGCTAAACTCTTTACCACATGGTCCAGCAAACATGGATATTCTCTATTCTCTATTCTTCTCCTATCTTTTCCATAAACTCAAACATGGATATTCTCTATTCTCTATTCTACTACGTTATTTTCCTTAAACTCAAACATGGATATTCTCTATTCTCTATTCTACTACGTTCTTTTCCTTAAACTCAAACATGGATATTCTCTATTCTACTACGTTATTTTCCTTAAACTCAAACATGGATATTCTCTATTCTCTATTTTACTACTATCTTTTCCTTAAACTCAAAGACATGCTCATCACATCTTTGAATCACCATTCAGTCTATTAATTGCATGGCTTTATAATTCAAATATTTTATTATTTAATTAGGCAAGACAGTTTAGAACAAATTCTCATTGACAACGACAGCCGTAGGAACACTGCCTGGCTGTATGATGGATTTTTTACGTTGTCAGCTCGGGGATTTGATCTAGCAACCTTTTGGTTACTGTCCCATCGCTCTAACCACTAGGCTACCTGTCACCCCGAAGCCAGATCTGTCTATGGATCTAATTCATACTCACACCGTTTTTAATGGATTCCTCCTTCTAACATTGCCGACAACATTTGGTAACGTGTATTTAGAGGAGATATTGATCAGTAGTAAGAAGAGAGAAAAAAAACATACACTGACTAAATTTCGACAATTAGAATGTGATGAACTGTTCCCACAAGTTAAAAGAGGCTGCTTCTCGAAGGCTGTGCGGCCCACCCAAAAAATGCCACCCCACACCATGACTGACCCACCGTCAAACCGGTCATGCTGGAGGATGTTGCAGGCAGCAGAACGTTCTCCACAGCGTCTCCAGACTCTGTCACATGTGCTCAGTGTGAACCTGCTTTCATCTGTGAAGAGCACAGGGTGCCAGTGACGAATTTGCCAATCTTGGTGTTCTCTGGCAAATGCCAAACGTCCTGCACGGTGTTGGGCTGTAAGCACAACCCCCACCTGTGGACGTCGGGCCCTCCACCCTCATGGAGTCTGTTTCTGACCATTTGAGCAGACACATGCACATTTGTGGCCTGGAGGTCATGTTGCAGGGCTCTGGCAGTACTCCTCCAGCTCCTCCTTGCACAAAGGCGGAGGTAGCGGTCCTGCTGCTGGGTTGTTGCCCTCTTACGGCCTCCTCCACGTCTCCTGATGTACTGGCCTGTCTCCTGGTCTTGCTAATTGCCTATAATTTCCACCTGTTGTCTATTCCATTTGCACAACAGCATGTTGTCAATCAGTGTTGCTTCCTAAGTGGACAGTTTGATTTCACAGAAGTGTGATTGACTTGGAGTTACATTGTGTTGTTTAAGTGTTCCCTTTATTTTTTTGAGCAGTGTATATATATATATATATATATTTTTTTTAATCTACCTTAGTTGAATACACTGACTGTACATCACTCTGGATAAGAGAGTCTGCTAAATGACCAAAAATGTTAAAATAAAAACGTTTTAGAATGGGGTCGCAAAAGAAGCCCACCCAACTCAAAGCTGTCTATTTCAAGTGTTGTTGACCCACATTTGCTTAATTTAACACTCCTGTAGTCTTATAACATATAGCCCCAGTAGTTTCTTCCTCATTTACAAGCAGATGCCAATATCACAAAGAGCATCCTTCAAAATGGTGTAATGGAAAGGTACAATTTAACATTTCAATATATTGCTGAATGTGTTACATCACGTAACGTGTTAATAAACCAGGAAGCTGTTGTGGTGATTGTTACACTGAACTGGTTTCAACCATTTCCTGTGTCACAGGAACATTCTGGAATGTTATCATTATCTTCTATTATTTTCAGCATGAATTTTAACATCTGTTATTTTTTATTTTCTTAGAACAATAATAGAACATCTCTGAGGAGCCAAGGGATTTTTCTCCGGTGATTAGTGAAAGTCTACATGACGTTTAATCACAGATTTCATCCCAAAACCTGCTGTTTAGTCCCCCGGCTGACTTATGCTACCCAGTCATCACCAGCATATTATCAGCCATATGTTCAAGAATTTCCCCTTAAAGTCTCTGAGATGAAATTACAGGAAAGGATTTAGCTTAGAAAGAGAGAATTTCTACATGAGCCCCAATCCTCTCTCAATGAGGTTCAAATCAAAGACTATGTCCCAAATTCCCAATATAGTGCACTACTTTGAACAGGGCCCTGTACACTGTGTAGAGAATAGGGTGTCGTTTGAGATGCACATAGAGTATCCTAGTCTTCCATATTGAGGAAATGATTTGTATCTCTTAGAGGGTCTTAAAGGTAATTGTATACAAGCCGTGCCACACTGAAACACATAATGAATTTTGTAATCCTCGTCTCACTGTTATGAATTATTACTTTCCCATGGAGAGTGTATATTAATCTTATGAAGCCGGGACGATATTGGTTTTAGTAAAGGACACTGGTCAATCAATGGATTATATGTCAGTTGTATTCTAGAATTCCAGTTGTGTTCTAGAATGCCAATTGTATTCTAGAATGTCAGTTGTATTCTACAATGTCAGTTGGATGATAGAATGTCAGTTGTATTCTAGAATGTCAGTTGGATGATAGAATGTCAGTTGTATTCTAGAATGTCAGTTATATTCTAGAATGTTAGTTGGATACTAGAATGTCAGTTGTATTCTAGAATGTCAGTTGGGCAATAGAATGTCAGTTGGATAATAGACTGTCCGTTGTATTCTAGAATGTCAGTTGTATTCTAGAATGTCAGCTGTATTCTAGAATGTCAGTTGTATTCTAGAATGTCAGTTGTATTCTAGAATGTCAGTTGTATTCTAGAATGTCAGTTGGAAAATAGAACATTTGTTGTATTGTAGAATGTCAGTTGTATTGTAGAATGTCAGTTGTATTGTAGAATGTCAGTTGGATAATAGAATGTCAGTTGTATTCTAGAATGTCAGTTGGATAATAGAATGTCAGGTGTATTCTAGAATGTCAGTTGGATGATAGAATGTCAGGTGTATTCTAGAATGTCAGTTGGATGATAGAATGTCAATTGGATAATATAATGTCAGTTGTATTCTAGAACGTCAGTTATATTCTAGAATGTCAGTTGTATTCTAAAATGTCAGTTGTATTCTAGAATGTACACTGTGAAGAGAATAGGGTGTCGTTTGAGATGCACATAGAGTATCCTAGTCTTCTATATTGAGGAAATGATTTGTATCTCTTAGAGGGTCTTAAAGGTAATTGTATACAAGCCGTGCCACACTGAAACACATAATGAATTTTGTAATCCTCGTCTCACTGTTATGAATTATTACTTTCCCATGGAGAGTGTATATTAATCTTATGAAGCCGGGACGATATTGGTTTTAGTAAAGGACACTGGTCAATCAATGGATTATATGTCAGTTGTATTCTAGAATTCCAGTTGTGTTCTAGAATGCCAATTGTGTTCTAGAATGCCAATTGTATTCTAGAATGTCAGTTGTATTCTACAATGTCAGTTGGATGATAGAATGTCAGTTGTATTCTAGAATGTCAGTTGGATGATAGAATGTCAGTTGTATTCTAGAATGTCAGTTATATTCTAGAATGTTAGTTGGATACTAGAATGTCAGTTGTATTCTAGAATGTCAGTTGGGCAATAGAATGTCAGTTGGATAATAGACTGTCCGTTGTATTCTAGAATGTCAGTTGTATTCTAGAATGTCAGCTGTATTCTAGAATGTCAGTTGTATTCTAGAATGTCAGTTGTATTCTAGAATGTCAACTATATTCTAGAATGTCAGTTGTATTCTAGAATGTCAGTTGGATACTAGAATGTCAGTTGTATTCTAGAATGTCAGTTGGGCAATAGAATGTCAGTTGGATAATAGACTGTCCGTTGTATTCTAGAATGTCAGTTGTATTCTAGAATGTCAGCTGTATTCTAGAATGTCAGTTGTATTCTAGAATGTCAGTTGTATTCTAGAATGTCAGCTGTATTCTAGAATGTCAGTTGTATTCTAGAATGTCAGTTGGGCAATAGAATGTCAGTTGGATAATAGACTGTCCGTTGTATTCTAGAATGTCAGTTGTATTCTAGAATGTATTCAGAATGTATTCTAGAAATGTATTCTAGAATTGTATTCTAGAATGTCAGCTGTAGTTGGATACTAGAATGTCAGTTGTATTCTAGAATGTCAGCTGTATTCTAGAATGTCAGTTGTATTCTAGAATGTCAGTTGTATTCTAGAATGTCAGTTGGGCAATAGAATGTCAGTTGGATAATAGACTGTCCGTTGTATTCTAGAATGTCAGTTGTATTCTAGAATGTCAGCTGTATTCTAGAATGTCAGTTGTATTCTAGAATGTCAGTTGTATTCTAGAATGTCAGTTGTATTCTAGAATGTCAGTTGTATTCTAGAATGTCAGTTGGGCAATAGAATGTCAGTTGGATAATAGACTGTCCGTTGTATTCTAGAATGTCAGTTGTATTCTAGAATGTCAGTTGTATTCTAGAATGTCAGCTGTATTCTAGAATGTAAGTTGGATACTAGGAAAGCATTGGTCTTACTTTCCATGTCGGTCAAGTGTTATTGGTTTCAGCAGCTTGGCAGGTTTTACATAATCAACTCGGTCCTAACAAGACACTCGTGGTTTACTCAATGTTTCCCATTGATGTCTGAGGCAGATTGGCACTATAGAGGACAGTTGAGATACAGCCTGAGTGCGTCCCTCTGAGCAGATGGAGAAGAGCCTTCCTTAACCCTTTGTTCTCAATCTGAAGGTAGATCACACGCCAGGAGCTTTGCCTCTGCTGTTATAATAGCCCCTGAAACACAACAAGGCTTTACTGAACCATTATGGCTGGAAAGCTGCTGACACTCAGTGTCACAGCTTGTCTCACCTTACGGACAGATGTCGTTGAAATCAGCGACAGCCGATCACACTGATCCCCCAGTAACCATGTCTGGTCTTGGATGCTCAGTGTCACAGCTTGTCTCACCTTACGGACAGATGTCGTTGAAATCAGCGACAGCCGATCACACTGATCCCCCAGTAACCATGTCTGGTCTGGGATGCTCAGTGTCACATCTTGTCTCACCTTACGGACAGATGTCGTTCCCCCAGTAACCATGTCTGGTCTGGGACGCTCAGTGTCACAGCTTGTCTCACCTTACGGACAGATGTCGTTGAAATCAGCGACAGCCGATCACACTGATCCCCCAGTAACCATGTCTGGTCTGGGACGCTCAGTGTCACAGCTTGTCTCACCTTACGGACAGATGAAATCGATCACACTGATCCCCCAGTAACCATGTCTGGTCTGGGAAGTGTCACATGTACGGACTCGTTCCCCCAGTAACCATGTCTGGTCTGGGACGCTCAGTGTCACAGCTTGTCTCACCTTACGGACAGATGTCGTTGAAATCAGCGACAGCCGATCACACTGATCCCCCAGTAACCATGTCTGGTCTGGGATGCTCAGTGTCACAGCTTGTCTCACCTTACGGACAGATGTCGTTGAAATCAGCGACAGCCGATCACACTGATCCCCCAGTAACCATGTGCGATGATCCTGGCTTGACACGGAGCTGTGGGAAACATGTCCGCCCGCCGCAGGCAGATGCACCGACAGACCCCTCGGAGCCTGGAACCCAACCCCCCACCCTCCTCAACCCTCCCTCTAACCGCCACTTTCCCTCTCCTCTCTTCCCCCTGACTCTCCCTCTCCCCATAAGCTTACCTATACCCAACCGCCACCTGCTCCCTCCTCTCCCACCTCTCTCACCTCCTTTCCCCCCTGTCTTCTATTACTCTCTCTAACAACAGACAGACAGACAGACAGACAGACAGACAGACAGACAGACAGACAGACAGACAGACAGACAGACAGACAGACAGACAGACAGACAGACAGACAGACAGACAGACAGACAGACAGACAGACAGACAGACAGACAGACAGACAGACAGACAGACAGACAGACAGACAGACAGACAGACAGACAGACAGACAGACAGACAGACAGACAGACAGACAGACAGACAGACAGACCGTTCATCGGCAGCAGTGGAGTGGAGCATTCTTTGGGATCCAGGCACACAATTTCATCACCCCCTGAGTCAAGCTGTTGCAGATCTGATCCAGGGCCTGCCCACTCAGTCCTGACTGAACTGTGCTAAACCATTATGTGTTATAGCAACTTCTCACAGGGCCTTCACTGCCCAGTAGTCAGATCTGGAACCAAGGCACAAACAGTCTCATGTGTTATATTATATTATATATATATTTATATTATTATAGCAACTTCTCAGTGTTCTGTGTGATATGTCCATCTGCCGTGACTACTGTTGCTTATCGTGTTGATGTTGTCTCTCTCTCTCTCTCTCTCTCTCTCTCTCTCTCTCTCTCTCTCTCTCTCTCTCTCTCTCTCTCTCTCTCTCTCTCTCTCTCTCTCTCTCTCTCTCTCTCTCTCTCTCTCTCTCTCTCTCTCTCTCTCTCTCTCTCTCTCTCTCTCTCTCTCTCTCTCTGTCTGTCTCTGTCTGTCTGTCTCTCTGTCTCTGTATATGTCTCTCTCTTCTGTCTGTCTGTCTCTCTCTGTCTGTCTCTGTCTCTATCTCTCTCTCTCTCTCTCTGCCTATCTCTCTCTTTCTCTGTCTCTCTCTCTCTCTCTCTCTCTCTCTGTCTGTCTCTGTCTCTGTCTCTCTCTCTCTCACTCTCTCTCAGCCTATCTCTCTCTCTTTCTCTGTCTCTCTCTCTCTCTCTCTGTCTCTGTCTCTCTGTCTCTCTCTGTCTCTCTCTCTCTGTCTGTCTCTGTCTCTCTCTCTCCTACTCTCTATGTCTCTCTCTCTCTCAGCTTTCCAGGGTACTCACACAAAGCAGAGCACCTTGGTAACAAAAAGGTGTTGTTTTGCAGGGATATTTTTGTTTGTTCATAATGTTCGCATGTGAACATCTCCGACCTGGTTTGATGTTTTGGATTCTTTCACGGATGACCATTCCATGTTGATGAAATTATGTTCAGCATTTTTTATTATTGTTATCAGAAATGCGAGGGCCTCCAGCCTCCCGTGTTTGATTTGGACTGATCCCCTGTTACAACACCAGAGCCTAACCACGCCATATTGACATATGGAGGTGATTTAAAATGCTGATCTCTCAGAATATGTCATTATGTTCACCACAACATAGGGGGCTTAGACAGATGCACGTATGAGGAACTAAATATGACGCACTGGTGGATGGGGTTGAGGGTAGAGGAGTGGAGGTGGGGGTGGAGGTAGAGGAGTGGAGGTGGGGGTAGAGGAGTGGAGGAGGTGGGGGGTGGAGGTAGAGGAGTGGAGGTGGAGGTAGAGGAGTGGATGTGGGGGTAGAGGAGTGGAGTTGGAGAGTAGAGGCTTGAAGGTGGAGGTAGAGGCTTGAAGGTGGAGGTAGAGGAGTGGAGGGGGGGTAGAGGAGTGGAGGTGGGGGGTAGAGGAGTGGAGGTGGGGGGTAGAGGAGTGTAGGTGGGGGTAGAGGAGTGGAGGTGAAGGTGGAGGTGGAGGTAGAGGAGTGTAGGTGGGGGTGGAGGAGTGGAGGTGAAAGTGGAGGTGGAGGTAGAGGAGTGTAGGTGGGGGTGGAGGTAGAGGAGTGGAGGTGGAGGTGGAGATAGAGGCATGAAGGTGGAGGTAGAGGAGTGGAGGTGGGGGTAGTGGAGGAGGTGGAGGTGAAGGTGGAGGTGGAGGGAGGTAGAGAGGAGTGGAGGTGAAGGTGGAGGTGGAGGTAGGGGAGTGGAGGTGAAGGTGGAGATGGGGTAGAGGAGTGGAGGTGAAGGTGGAGGTGGGGGTAGAGGAGTGGAGGTGGGGGTAGAGGAGGTGGAGGTGAAGGTGGAGGTGGAGGTGGAGGTAGGAGTGGAGGTAGGTGGAGGGGGGTGGGAGGAGTGGAGGTGAAAGTGGAGGTGGAGGTAGAGGAGTGTAGGTGGGGGTGGGGGGAGGGTGGAGGTGAAGGTGGAGGTGGAGGTAGAGGAGTGGAGGTGGGGGTGGAGGTAGAGGGAGTGGAGGTGGGAGGTGGAGAGTAGAGGTGGAGGTGGGGGTAGAGGAGTGGAGGGTGAAGGTAGAGGAGTGGAGGTGGAGGTGGAGAGGAGTGGAGTGGTGGTGGGAGGTGGATGTGGAGGTAGAGTAGTGGAGGTGGGGGTAGAGGAGTGGAGGTGGAGGTAGAGGAGGTGGAGGTGGGGGTAGAGGAGTGGAGGTGGAGGTGGAGGTGGAGGTAGAGGAGTGGAGGTGGGGGTAGAGGGGTGGAGGTGGGGGTAGAGGAGTGGAGGTGGAGGTAGAGGAGTGGAGGTGGAGGTGGAGGTAGAGGAGTGTAGTTGGGGGTGGAGGTAGAGGAGGTGGAGGTGGAGGTGAAGGTAGAGGAGTGGAGGTGGGGGTGGAGGTGGGGGAGGGGTGGAGGTGGGGGTAGAGGAGGTGGAGGTGGAGGTAGAGGAGTGGAGGTGGGGGTAGAGGAGTGGAGGTGAAGGTAGAGGAGTGGAGGTGGTGGTGGAGGTAGAGGAGGTGGAATTGGGGGTAGAGGAGTGGAGGTGGGGGGGTAGAGGAGTGGAGGTGGAGGTGAAGGTAGAGGAGTGGAGGTGGAGGGGGGTAGAGGTGGAGGTGGAGGTGGAGGTAGAGGAGTGGAGGTGGGGGTAGAGGGAGGAGTGGAGGTGGAGGGTGGAGGTGGAGGTGGAGAGGTAGAGGTGGAGGTGGGGGAGGTGGAGGGGTGGAGGTGGGAGGTAAAGGAGTGGAGGTGGAGGTGGAGGTAGAGGAGTGGAGGGAGGTGGAGGTAGTAGAGGAGTGGAGGTGGAGGTGGAGGTAGAGGAGGAGGTGGGGTAGAGGAGAGGTGGGGGTGGAGGTAGAGGAGTGGAGGTGGAGGTGAAGGTAGAGGAGTGGAGGTGGGGATAGAGGGGTGGAGGTGGGGGTAGAGGAGTGGAGGTGGAGGTGGAGGAGTGGAGGTGGGGGTAGAGTGGAGTGGAGGTGAAGGTAGAGGAGTGGAGGTGGAGGTGAAGGTAGAGGAGTGGAGGTGGGGGTAGAGGGGTGGAGGTGGAGGTGGAGGTAGAGAGTGGAGGTGGAGGTGAAGGTAGAGAGGGTGGAGTGGGTGGGGTAGAGGGGTGGAGGTGGAAGGTAGAGGTGGAGGTGGAGGTGAAGGGTGAGAGGTGGAGGTGGAGGTGGGGGTAGAGGAGTGGAGGTGGAGGTGGAGGGAGTGGAGGTGGAGGTAGAGGAGTGGAGGTGAAGGTAGAGGAGTGGAGGTGGGGGTAGAGGTGGAGGTGGAGAGGAGGGGTGGAGGTTAGGGTGGAGGTAGGTGGAGGTGGAGGTGGAGGTAGAGGAGTGGAGGTGGGTGTAGAGGGGTGGAAGTGGAGGTAGAGGAGTGGAGGTAGAGGTGGAGGTGGAGGTGGAGGTGGAGGTAGAGGAGTGGAGGTGGAGGTAGAGTAGTGGAGGTGGGAGGTGGAGGTGGGGGTGGAGGTAGAGGAGTGGAGGTGGAGATGAAGGTAGAGGAGTGGAGGTGGGGGTAGAGGGGTGGAGGTGGAGGTGGAGGTGGAGGTGGGAAGGTAGAGGAGTGGAGGTGATGGTGGAGGTTCAGGAGTGGAGGTAGAGGAGTGGAGGTGGAGGTGGAGGTAGAGGAGTGGAGGTGAAGGTGAAGGTGAAGGTGGAGGTGGAGGTGGAGGTGGAAGAGTGGAGGTGGAAGAGTGGAGGTGGAAGTGGAGGTAGAGGTAGAGGAGGTGAAGGTGGAGGTGGAGGAGTGGAGTGGATGAAGGTGGAGGTGGAGGTGGAGAGTAGAAGAGTGGAGGTGAAGTTGGAGGATGGAGATGGAGGTGGAGAGTGAGTGGAGGCTGGAGGTGGAGGTGGGGAAGAGGAGTGGAGGTGAGGGGTAGAGGAGTGGAGGTGGTAGAGAGAGGGGGGGGTGGAGGTGGGGGAGTGGAGGTGGGGGTAGTGGGGGATGGAGGTGGGGTAGAGGAGTGGAGGTGGGGGTAGAGGAGATGAGGGGTGGAGGTGGGGGTAGAGGAGTGGAGGTGGGGGTAGAGGAGTGGAGGTGAAGTTGGAGGTGGAGGTGCAGGAGTGGAGTTGGGGGTCGAGGGGTGGAGGTGGGGGTAGACGGGTGGAGGTGAGGGTGGAGGTGGGGGTGGGAGGAGTGGAAGGTGGGGGTAGAGGGATGGAGGTGGGGAGAGGAGGTGGGGGTAGATGAGTGGAGGTGGTGGTAGAGGAGTGGAGGTGGGGTAGATGAGTGGAGGTGGGGGTAGAGGGGTGGAGGTGGAGGTAGAGGAGTGGAGGTGGGGGTAGAGGAGGGAGGTGGGGGGAGTGGAGGTGGAGGTGGAGGTAGAGAGGAGTGGAAGTGGAGGTGGAGGTGAAGGTAGAGAGGAGGTGGAGGTGGGGGGGGGGTAGGGGTGGAGGTGGGGGGTGGAGAGGGGAGGAGGTGGAGGTAGAGAGGAGTGGGGGAGAGTGGAGGTGGAGGTAGAGGAGTGGAGGTAGGTGGGGGTGGAGGTAGAGGAGTGGAGGTGGAGGGGAAGGTAGAGGGGTGGAAGGTGGGGTCAGAGGGGTGGAAGTGGGAGGGGGGTAGAGGAGTGGAGGTGGAGGTGGAGGCGGAGGTGGAGGAGTGGAGGTTGGGGGTCGAGGGTGGAGGTGGGAGGAGTTGAGGTGGAGAGGGGTGGAAGGGAGGTAGAGGAGTGGAGGTGGAGGTGGAGGTGGAGGTAGAGGAGGTGGAGGTGGGGGTAGGGAGGAGGTAGAGGGAGGTGGGGTAGAGGAGTGGAGGTGGAGGTGAAGGTAGAGGAGTGGAGGTAGAGAGTGGAGGGGTAGAGGAGGTAGGGGTGGAGGTGGGGTAGAGGAGTGGAGGTTGGAGGTGGAGGTGGGTGAGGTGAAGGTAGAGGAGTGGAGGTGGGGGTAGAGGGGTGGAGGTGAAGGTAGAGGAGTGGAGGTGGGGTAGAGGAGTGGAAATGGAGGTGGAGGTGGAGGTAGAGGAGTGGAGGTGGAGGTGAGGTAGAGGAGTGGAGGTGGGGGTAGAGGGAGTGGAGGTGGGTGAAGGTAGAGGAGTGGAGTGAGGTGGAGGAGTGGAGAGGTAGAGGAGTGGAGGTGGGTGTAGAGGGGTGGAAGGTGGAGGTAGTGGAGGTGGAGGTGGAGGAGAGGAGTGGAGGTGGAGGTAGAGGTGGAGTGGAGGTGGAGGGGGGTGGAGGTAGAGGAGTGGAGGTGGAGATGAAGGTAGAGGAGTGGAGGTGGGGTAGAGGGGTGGAGGTGGAGGTGGAGGTGAAGGTAGAGGAGTGGAGGTGATGGTGGAGGTGCAGGAGTGGAGGTAGAGGAGTGGAGGTGGAGATGGAGGTAGATGGAGGAGAGGTGGAGGTGGAGGTGGAGGTGGAGGTGGAGGTGGAAGAGTGGAGGTGGAAGTGGAAGTGGAGGTAGAGGTAGAGGAGGTGAAGGTGGAGGTGGAGGAGTGGAGGTGAAGGTGGAGGTGGAGGTGGAGAGTAGAAGAGTGGAGGTGAAGTTGGAGGAGTGGAGGTGGAGGTAGAGGAGTGGAGGTGAAGCTGGAGGTGGTGGTGGGGGTAGAGGAGTTGGAGGTGAGGGGTAGAGGAGTGGAGGTGGGGGTAGAGGAGTAGAGGAGGTGGGGGTAGAGGAGTGGAGGGAGGTGAAGTTGGAGGTGGAGGTGGAGGAGTGGAGTTGGGGGTGGAGGTAGAGGATTGGAGGTGGGGTGGAGGTGGGGGTAGAGGTGGGGTAGAGGGTGGAGGTGGGGGGGGGTGGAGGTGGGGGGTAGAGGAGTGGAGGTGGGGGTAGAGGGGTGGAGGTGGGGGTAGAGGGGATGGAGGTGGGGGTAGAGGAGTGGAGGTGGGGGTAGAGGGGTGAGTAGAGGAGTGGGAGGTGTGGGGTAGAGGAGTGGAGGTGAAGTTGGAGGCGGAGGTGCAGGAGTGGAGTTGGGGGTCGAGGGGTGGAGGTGGGTGTAGAGGGGTGGAAGGGAGGTAGAGGAGTGGAGGTGGAGGTGGAGGTAGAGGAGGTGGGAGGTGGAGGTAGAGGAGTGGAGGTGGGGGTGGAGGTAGAGGAGTGGAGGTGGAGATGAAGGTAGAGGAGTGGAGGTGGGGGTAGAGGGGTGGAGGTGGGGGTAGAGGAGTGTAGGTGGAGGTAGAGGAGTGGAGGTGGGTGTAGAGGGGTGGAAGTGGAGGTAGAGGAGTGGAGGTGGGAGGTGGAGGTAGAGGAGTGGAGGTGGGGGTGGAGGTAGAGGAGTGGAGGTGGGGGTAGAGGGGTGGAGTTGGAGGTGGAGATGAAGGTAGAGGAGTGGAGGTTATGGTGGAGGTGCAGGAGTGGTGGAGGTAGAGGAGGAGTGGAGGTGGAGGTGGAGGTGGAGGTGGAGGTGGAGGTGGAGGTGAGGTGGAGAGGAGGTGGAGGTGAGGTGGAGGTGAAGGTGGAGGTGGAGGTGGAGGTGGAGGGAAGAGTGGAGGTGAAGGTAGAGGGAAGTGGTGGAGGTGGGGGTAGGTAGGTGAAGTTGGAGGTAGGGGCAGGAGTGGAGGTGAGGTGAGGGAGGGGGTGGAGTGGAGGTGGAGGTGGGGTGGAGGTGGAGGTGGAGGTAGAGGGGTGGAGGTGGGGGGTAGAAGAGTGGAGGTGGGGGGTAGAGGAGTGGAGGTGAAGTTGGAGGTGGAGGTGCAGGAGGTGGAGTTGGGGGTCGAGGGTTGGAGGTGAAGGGGGGTAGAGGGTGGAGTGGGGGGGTGGAGGTGGGGTGGTGGAGGTGGGGGTAGAGGAGTGGAGGTGGGGGTAGAGGGGTGGGAGGTGGGGGAGAGGTGGAGGTGGAGGTGGAGGTAGAGGAGTGGAGGTGGGGGTAGAGGAATGGGGGTGGAGGTGGAGGTAGAGGAGTGGAGGTGGGGGTGGAGGTAGAGGAGTGGAGGTGGAGGTGGAGGTGAAGGTAGAGGGAGTGAAGGTGGGGGTAGAGGGGTGGAGGTGGTAGTGGAGGTGGGGGATTAGAGGTGGTGGAGTGGTGGAGGTAGAGGAGTAGTGATGGGGGTAGAGGAGGAGAGGTGGAGGTGAGGAGTAGAGGTGGGGGGGTAGAATCGGTGCTGTTTGGTGTTTTAGGCTGGGTTTCTGAGATATCAGCAGATTTTGAGATATCATAACTATAAGAGATGATCTGTCTGTTAGTATGAAACACACAGCATGGATTAGCTTAGATATAAATGATCTGTCATTTGATTTTGATAATTGATATCTTGAAAACAAGCATGGGACTATAGATAATCATGATCTGTCTGTTAGTATGAAACACAAGAGATAGATCTGTCTGTTAGTATGAAACACACAGCATGGATTAGACTATAGATAATCTGGAAATGATCTGTCTGTTAGTATGAAACACACAGCATGGATTAGACTATAGATAATCTGGAAATGATCTGTCTGTTAGTATGAAACACACAGCATGGATTAGACTCTATAGATAATCTGGAAATGATCTGTCTGTTAGTATGAAACACACAGCATGGATTAGACTATAGATAATCTGGAAATTATCTGTATGTTAGTATGAAACACACAGCATGGATTAGACTATAGATAATCTGGAGATGATCTGTCTGTTAGTATGAAACACACAGCATGGATTAGATGAAACACACAGACTACCATGGATTAGACTCTATAGATAATCTGGAAATGATCTGTCTGTTAGTATGAAACACACAGCATGGATTAGACTGTAGATAATCTGGAAATGATCTGTCTGTTAGTATGAAACACACAGCATGGATTAGACTATAGATAATCTGGAAATGATCTGTCTGTTAGTATAAAACACACAGCATGGACTATAGATTCTGGAAAGATCTGTCTGTTATAGATAAGCATGGATTAGACTATAGATGATCTGTCTGTTAGTATGAAACACACAGCATGGATTAGACTATAGATAATCTGGAGATGATCTGTCTGTTAGTATGAAACACACAGCATGGATTAGACTATAGATAATCTGGAAATGAACTGTCTGTTAGTATGAAACACACAGCATGGATTAGACTATAGATAATCTGGAAATGATCTGTATGTTAGTATGAAACACACAGCATGGATTAGACTATAGATAATCTGGAAATGATCTGTCTGTTAGTATGAAACACACAGCATGGATTAGACTATAGATAATCTGGAAATGATCTGTCTGTTAGTATGAAACACACAGCATGGATTAGACTATAGATAATCTGGAAATTATCTGTCTGTTAGTATGAAACACACAGCATGGATTAGACTATAGATAATCTGGAAATGATCTGTCTGTTAGCATGATACACAGCATAAATCACACACATCTCTATCAATTAAGGATTATTTTCTATGTCGACAACATTTACTCACAAATCAATTCACCTAGAGCATGTACCAAGAGTCAAACTGATGGCACTCTGGCATCTCTTCACCCACATACCTTCTTTAGTCTCTCTTCCTACCGTGAAGGCAATGTTAATGGCGGCTGAAGCTTTAGTTTGTTCTTTATTGTAGAAGAGGACCAGGAGAGTGTCAGTACATTTCAATTGGAAGGGTAACGACATAAACATCAATCTGTCTCAACTGCTGTCTAAATGACTGTGTAACTTTTACAGCCCTGTTAAAGAAAGACTGATCAATTTTATATACAATGGATGGACGGGGGTAGAGAGAGAGAGAGAGAGAGACAGAGAGAGAGAGAGAGAGAGAGAGAGAGAGAGAGAGACAGAGAGAGACAGACAGAGAGAGACAGAGAGACAGAGAGACAGAGAGAGAGAGAGACAGAGAGAGAGAGAGAGAGAGAGAGAGAGAGAGAGAGAGAGAGAGAGAGAGAGACAGAGAGACAGAGAGACAGAGAGAGAGAGAGAGAGAGAGACAGAGAGACAGAGAGAGAGAGAGAGAGAGAGAGACAGAGAGACAGAGAGAGACAGAGAGAGACAGAGAGAGACAGAGAGACAGAGAGACAGAGAGAGACAGAGAGAGAGAGAGAGAGAGAGAGAGAGAGAGAGAGAGAGAGAGAGAGAGAGACAGAGAGAGAGAGAGAGAGAGAGAGGCTAGTGCTTTAGGTGATAAAATAATCCTTCTGATGCACTTTCCCTTGCTGGACTTGCAGTGATTTTTAATGCCCAGTCAAAGGTCCCAACCGAGAGAAAGAGACACTATGGAAATGTAAAAGACTCCCAGATAGATGTTTCCTTCTATTTTAAGAAGCACCATTAAAATATTCTGTGAATTGTTTTTTACGGATTCCTAAAATTGCCCGGAACAACAACAGATTGAGAGCAATAAATTGCCTTTGTAAAACTAGTGACATACCCTCTACATCATGGAAATGTTTTACAATGCCTGCCGTTTATGGACCTCTATCGATTTAATATTATATTATGCGAGAAATCGTCATCAGCGGTGCCGTTAACTACCTTATATTAAACAGGTTCTCATGGAAAAGAGGGAATTGACTTAGTATATATATATATATATGTACCCTAGAACTAAATTCAATATGTCGCCATATTTAATTTCATTTTTTGTATCATCTCCCTAACATATGGAATGGCTACAGATGATGAAACGAGCTGCTGGGCACAGGGATCATCACTCCTTTCCGTCTTCCTGTTAATAACAGACTGTTTGTGACCTTTGTGAAGGGCTTGCTGGAGACAAAGGGCGGGATCTCAGCTAGCAAGCCAGACACGATACAGCACACCGCCTGCAGCGGGTGTGAATATGCAAAGCCTCTATGTTTTTTTTTTTGTGAGCAGAGATTTCAACGAGAGAACAAAAAGAATTGTTTGGAAACCTTTTGCCTCCCAGGGCCTTCACGAGGTGAAGCCACGACGAGCTGAGGTCTGCAAGAATGTTAGACGGTACTATCTTAGTTTAGCATATGCCAGATTCTGTTTCGGAGGGATTGTGTTTGTTCCATGGCCTTTCCTCAGAGAGAACGGGAGGCAGCTCTGTCTGTGGGTAGCAGCTGTGTTGACCTCTCCAACACACTGCAACACACCGCAATATATCACAATACACCACACCACAATATATCACAATACACCACACTGCAATATATCACAATACACCACACCACAATATATCACAATACACCACACCACAATATATCACAATACACCACAATATATCACAATACACCACACCACAATATATCACAATACACCACACCACAATATATCACAATACACCACAATATATCACAATACACCACACCTCAATATATCACAATACACCACACTGCAATATATCACAATACACCACACTGCAATATATCACAATACACCACACCTCAATATATCACAATACACCACACTGCAATATATCACAATACACCACACTGCAATATATCACAATACACCACACCACAATATATCACAATACACCACACCACAATATATCACAATACACTACACCGCAATATATCACAATACACCACACCGCAATATATCACAATACACCACAATATATCACAATACACCACACCACAATATATCACAATACACCACACCACAATATATCACAATACACCACACTGCAATATATCACAATACACCACACCACAATATATCACAATACACCACACCACAATATATCACAATACACCACACCGCAATATACTACACCGCAATATATCACAATACACCACAATATATCACAATACACCACACCGCAATATATCACAATACACCACACCGCAATATATCACAATACACCACAATATATCACAATACACCACACCACAATATATCACAATACACCACACCACAATATATCACAATACACCACACCACAATATATCACAATACACTACACCGCAATATATCACAATACACCACACCACAATATATCACAATACACCACACTGCAATATATCACAATACACCACACCACAATATATCACAATACACCACACCGCAATATATCACAATACACCACACCGCAATATACTACACCACAATATATCACAATACACCACACCGCAATATATCACAATACACTACACCACAATATATCACAATACACCACAATATATCACAATACACCACACCACAATATATCACAATACACCACAATATATCACAATACACCACACCGCAATATATCACAATACACCACACCGCAATATACTACACCACAATATATCACAATACACCACACCACAATATATCACAATACACCACACCGCAATATATCACAATACACCACACCACAATATATCACAATACACCACACCACAATATATCACAATACACCACACCACAATATATCACAATACACTACACCGCAATATATCACAATACACCACACCACAATATATCACAATACACCACACCACAATATATCACAATACACCACACCACAATATATCACAATACACCACAATATATCACAATACACCACAATATATCACAATACACCACACCGCAATATACTACACCACAATATATCACAATACACTGCACCACAATATATCACAATACACCACACCACAATATATCACAATACATAACACACACCACAACACATAACACACACCACACCACAACACATAACACACACCACAACACATAACACACACTACACCACAACACATAACACACACCACAACACATAACACACACTACACCACAACACATAACACACACCACACCACACCACAACACATAACACACACCACAACACACCACAACACATAATGCACACCTGTCACGCCTTGGTCATTGTATCTTGTGTTTTTGTTATATGTTTGGGTAGGCCAGGGTGTGACATGGGTTTATATGTTGTGTTTCGTATTGGGGTTTGTATTAATTGGGATTGTGTATGATTAGGGGTGTGTCTAGTTAGGCTTGGCTGCCTGAGGCGATTCTCAATTGGAGTCAGGTGATTCTCGTTGTCTCGGATTAGGAACCGTATTTAGGTAGCCTGAGTTCGCTTTGTATTTTGTGGGTGTTTGTTCCTGTCTCTGTGTTGTAGTCACCAGATAGGCTGTAATTAGTTTCACGTTTCGTTTGTTGTTTTCGTATTTCAGTTATTTCATGTAACGTTTTCATTCATTAAAGTCATGAGTAACCTACACGCATAACAGATAATGCACACCACAACACATAATGCACACCACAACACACCACACCACACCACATAATGCACACCACAACACACCATAACAGATAATGCACAATGCAACGTGGAGGATATGGGTTGGGTTGGGGAGGGGAGGGGGTCTGATCCTCTGCAATCCCTCCCCATTCCCATTCACCCCTTAACCTTGTTCTACCCCCCCCTCCCTCCCCATTCCCATTCACCCCTTAACCTTGTTCTACCCCCCCCTCCCTCCCCATTCCCATTCACCCCTTAACCTTGTTCTACCCCCCTCACCCCCATTCCCATTCACCCCTTAACCTTGTTCTACCCCCCCTCCCCCCATTCCCATTCACCCCTTAACCTTGTTCTACCCCCTCCCACTCCCCATTCCCATTCACCCCTTAACCTTGTTCTACCCCCCCCACTCCCCATTCCCATTCACCCCTTAACCTTGTTCTACCCCCCCTTCCCTCCACCTGCCCAGCAGGTGTCCCTGTTAGAGTGATCCCTCTGTCATCTGTTTGACAGCTCCAATCCTCTAAACCACGGCTCAATTACCACTCTACCAACAGATTCTAATCCGCTCTAAAATCATGGTATTTATGGGTCAACTCCTAAAGGGGGTTAAACTAGGCGTGGCCGTAATCTGTGTCTGGGGAAACCAGCTCTTATGGAGTGGACTAAAACTGGTGCAGAACTATAGAGAGGGATGCTTGCCTACGGAGCTGTGAGGGGAACGGCACCTCAGTACCTCCAGGCTCTGATCAGGCCCTACACCCAAACAAGGGCACTGCGTTCATCCACCTCTGGCCTGCTCGCCTCCCTACCACTGAGGAAGTACAGTTCCCGCTCAGCCCAGTCAAAACTGTTCGCTGCTCTGGCCCCCCAATGGTGGAACAAACTCCCTCACGACGCCAGGACAGCGGAGTCAATCACCACCTTCCGGAGACACCTGAAACCCCACCTCTTTAAGGAATACCTAGGATAGGATAAAGTAATCCTTCTCAACCCCCCCCCCCTTTAAGATTTAGATGCACTATTGTAAGTGGCTGTTCCACTGGATGTCATAAGGTGAATGCACCAATTTGTAAGTCGCTCTGGATAAGAGCGTCTGCTAAATGACGTAAATGTAAATGTAAATGGATGAGTAGAGCTTCTCCATTGAAAGTGTCTCTTAGTCCAATATTAGTCTGGTTTAATCTTGGCCGGGGAAACTGCATCCCTTAAAGGACAATGGGCATCATCTAGGTCAGGTTAGGATTAGGATTAGAAAATGGATTTTACTTCTACGAGGTCATGCCTTGCTTCATATCAAGGGTTCGGGAAATGTTTAACAATTTAACCTTTATTTAACCAGGCTAGTCAATTGTGTGTGTGTGTGTGTGTGTGTGTGTGTGTGTGTGTGTGTGTGTGCGTGCGTG
>NC_060176.1:80421753-80564253 GCF_021184085.1 Oncorhynchus gorbuscha
AATGATGAAACTGTTTGGATTTCAGGCTATGTTGCCTCAGAATCATAGCGGTAGGTATGATTCTATAACTGTTTCTACAGGTATGATTCTATAACTGTTTCTACAGGTATGATTCTATAACTGTTTCTACAGGTGCGATTCTATAACTGTTTCTACAGGTGCGATTCTATAACTGTTTCAAAAGGTATGATTCTATAACAGTTTCTACAAGACTATGCCATCCCCAAAAAATAGAAATTATATTGTCATGATGGTTTTACCATTTTGATCCAATTTTAACACCTCATTGAATTGAGATTGGGATTACAGGAGGAATAGATTTGAGACAGCATAAATGAGATGCTTCAAGAGCCTATGATGATCATTTTGAGATTATATTTTGGCTTCATCCCAGATTGCACCCTATTTTACTATTAAGTGCACTACTTTTGACCGGGGGTGCATAAGGCTCAGGTCAAAAGTAGTGCACTACATAGGGAACAGGACTCTGAATAGGCGCTTGCTTTGACATTACTGGTGTTTTGTTGTTATAAATTGTACCGCTCTGCTTCTCGAGGTCCTTCACCTGAGACCGTTTGTCAGGAAGCACGGTCGTGATCGACACCTTGGAGTAGGTTGTGCGGGCTGAAGTGACGATATCCAAACCAGACCCTGAGGTTTGTTGTGACAACTGAACTAAGACTAACAAACACGTTGTTAGTCTGATGAAGTCTACGAACGGTAGGCTACGCACTTCCATATGAACATCTCATTTTTTCGTCACAAATCAATGTCAAATCCGTGTGACTTTCAATTGTCCCTTTTTTTTTTTTACTTTGCCCTTAGCCACGAGCTCCACAGCGTTGTCCAGTTGGGATGCCTGTTTTGGGTTTTTTTTTCAGGTTATTTTCAGACTTACATCCATGGCCTCTGGTTGTCAACTCAGCATGAAAGCTGGCTTTTTGAGGATCTCTGACAACATTCCAAATTGTAGGAGTGCTATGTGAAGTGATGTGGATGTAGATGTGATATTGTGATATGGTTGAAGGTATTTTGTGCGTGTATTTTATTATGGGGCATCTACTCTTCCTGGGGTCCAAACGTGATTGAGGCAATAGCATACGACATTAAACACTACATTACACACAAGATTATTACACACTACTCTACCACAACATACTGTATCTACAATACTACACAATACTACACACTACTCTACCACAACATACTGTATCTACAATACTACACAATACTACACACTACTCTACCACAACATACTGTATCTACAATACTACACACTACTACACACTACTCTACCACAACATACTGTATCTACAATACTACACAATACTACACAATACTACACACTACTCTACCACAACATACTGTATCTACAATACTACACAATACTACACACTACTCTACCACAACATACTGTATCTACAATACTACACACTACTACACACTACTCTACCACAACATACTGTATCTACAATACAACACACTACAAACACAACATACTGTATCTACAATACTACACACTACTCTACCACAACATACTGTATCTACAATACAACACACTACTCTACCACAACATACTGTATCTACAATACTACACACTACAACACAATACAACATAATACTACACACTACTCTACCACAACATACTGTATCTACAATACAACACAATACAACACAATACAACATAATACTACACACTACTCTACCACAACATACTGTATCTACAATACAACACAATACCACACACTACTCTACCACAACATACTGTATCTACAATACAACACAATACCACACACTACTCTACCACAACATACTGTATCTACAATACAACACACTACAAACACAACATACTGTATCTACAATACTACACACTACTACACACTACTTGTAACGGTTTTCTAGGTGTGAAGGAGAGTCGGACCAAAATGCAGCGTGTAGATTGCGATCCATGTTTAATAAACAAACGTAACACGAATCTAAAATACAAACACGACAAAACAATAAACGTAACGAAAACTGAAACAGCCTTATACTGGTGCACATACACACAGAACAAGGACATCAAGGACACTAAGGACAATCACCCATGAAACAACCAAAGAATATGGCTGCCTAAATATGGTTCCCAATCAGAGACAACGATAAACACCTGCCTCTGATTGAGAACCACTCCAGACAGCCATAGACCTAACGAGAACACCCCACTAAGCTACAATCCCAATACATACACACCACATACAAAAACCCCATGCCACACCCTGGCCTGACCAAATAAATGAAGATAAACTCAAAATATTTTGACCAGGGCGTGACACTACTCTACCACAACATACTGTATCTACAATACTACACACTACTACACACTACTCTACCACAACATACTGTATCTACAATACTACACACTACTACACACTACTACACACTACTCTACCAAAAAATACTGTATCTACAATACTACACACTACTACACAACACTACACACTACTACACACTACTCTACCACAACATACTGTATCTACAATACTACACACTACTACACACTACTACACACTACTCTACCACAACATACTGTATCTACAATACTACACACTACAAACACAACATACTGTATCTACAATACTACACACTACTAGACACTACTCTACCACAACATACTGTATCTACAATACTACACACTACTACACACTACTCTACCACAACATAGTGTATCTACAATACAACACACTACTACACACTACAACACAATACTACACACTACTCTACCACAACAAACTGTATCTACCGTACAACACAATACTACACACTACTCTACCACAACATACTGTATCTACAATTCTACAAAATACTACACACTGCTCTACCACAACATATTGTTTCTACAATACTACACACTACTCTACTACATAGAGTTCCATGTAGTCATGGCTCTATGTAGTATTGTAGAATAGAGTTCCATGTAGTCATGGCTGTATGTAGTACTGTGGAATAGAGTTCCATGTAGTCATGGCTCTATGTAGTACTGTGGAATAGAGTTCCATGTAGTCATGGCTCTATGTAGTACTGTGGAATAGAGTTCCATGTAGTCATGGCTATATGTAGTACTGTGGAGTAGAGTACCATGTAGTCATGTCTCTATGTAGTACTGTGGAATAGAGTTCCATGTAGTCATGGCTCTATGTAGTACTGTGTGCCTCCCATAGTCTGTTCTGGACTTGGGGACTGTGAAGATACATCTTGTGGCATGTCTTCTGGGGTATATATGGGTGTCTGAGCTGTGTGATAGTAATTTAAACAGACGGCACAGTGCTTTCAAAATGTCAATACCTCTCACAAAGACAAGTAGTGATGCAGTCAATCTCTTCTACTTTGAGCCATGAGAGATTGACATGCATGTTATTGATGTTAGCTCTCTGTGTACATTTAAGGGCCAGCCTTGCTGCTCTGTTCTGGGCCAACTGCAATTTGCCTATGTCCCTCTTTGTGGCACTTGACCATACGACCGGGCAGTAGACCAGGTGGGATAAAACTAGAGCCTGTAGGATTTGTTTTGGTGATGACGATGTCAAGAAAACAGAACTTTATTATGGACAGACTTCTCCCCATCTCAGAGCAGTGCTTTATTATGGACAGACTTCTCTCCATCTCAGAGCAGCATTACAAGATTTAGTTGAGGTTTAAGGTTTAGTGAATGATTTGTCCAAATTACAATGCTTTTAGTTTTTTAAATATTTAGGACTAACGTATTCCTTGCCACCTATTCTGAAACTAACTGCAGCTCTTGACATGCTAAGTGTTGCAGTGATTTCACTTGCTGTGGTAGCTGACGTGTGTAGTGTTGAGTCATCAGCACACAGGCTTTACTCAGAGCCAGTGGAAGGTCACCTGTAAAGATTGAAAAAAGTAAGGGGCCTAGACGGCTGCCCTGGGGGATGCCTGATTCTACACGGATTATGTTGGAGAAGCTTCCAGCTCTCTAGGGTAGGGGGTAGCATTCAGAATTTTGGATGAAAAGCATGCCCAAATTAACGAGTTATGCATTAGGGGGCGCTATTAAAAATTTGGGATGAAAAACGTTCCCGTTTTAAACAAGATGTTTTGTCACCAAAAGATGCTCGACTATGCATATAATTGACAGCTTTGGAAAGAAAACACTCTGACGTTTCCAAAACTGCAAAGATATTGTCTGTTATTGCCACGGAACTGATGTTATAGGCGAAACCCAGATAAAAATCCAACCAGGAAGTGCCGCATTTTTTTAAATCGCCTCATGCCAATGACTCCTTATATGGCTGTGAATGAGCTACGAATGAGCTTATGTTTCCCATGTTTTCCCCAAGGTATCTACAGCATTGTGACGTCTTTTTAGGCATTTCCATTGAAGAATGGCTGTAAGAAAAATAATATTTTTGGAAAAAAGGAACATTTGCTATCTAACTGGGTCTCCTGAGTGAAAGCATCCAAAGTTCTTCAAAGGTAAATGATTTAATTTGGTTGCTTTTCTTATTTTTGTGAAAATTTTGCCTGCTGCCAGCAGAGCCTAGCATAGCATTATACCATGATAAACTTACACAAATGCTTGTCTAGCGTTGGCTGTAACGCATATTTTGAAAATCTGAGATGACAGTGTTGTTAACAAAAGGCTAAGTTTGTGTTTGAATATATTTATTTCATTTCATTTGCGATTTTTTTGTGTATTTATGTCCGCTGCGTTATGCTAATGCACTTGAGGCTATGATTATGCTCCCGGATATGGGTTTGCTCGTCGCAAGAGGTTAAACGGCCTGCTACTCGGGCCCAGAAGATATGATATGCATATAACTGGTAGATTTCCGAAACTGTAAATATAGTGTTTGTAAGTATAACATAACTGATTTAGCAGGCAAAAACCTGAGACAAATCCATTCAGGAAGTAGTTTTTCTTTTGGTTTTGTAGTTTTCTATTCAATGCATTACAGTATCCATTGACTTAGGACTCAATTTGCAGTTCCTATGCCTATGCCTTCCACTGTCAACAGTCTTTAGAAATTGTTTCAGGCTTGTATTCTTATAAATGAGGGAGTAAGACCAGTCTGAACGAGTGGACCCTAACGTGTCGCAGAGTTTTTTCATGCGCATGTGCATTTCCTGTTTACCTTTTATATTGACGACGTTATTGTCCGGTTGAAATATTATAGATCATTTAGGCTAAAAAACAACCTGAGGATTGAATATAAACATCATTTGACATGTTTCTATGAACTTTACAGATACAATTTGGATTTTTTTGTCTGATTGTTTTGACTGCGTTTGAGCCTGTGGATTACTGAAGAAAACGCGCTAACAAAACAGAGGTTTTTGGATAAAAAGAGACTTCATCGAACAAAAGGAACATTTATTGAGTTAATTAATGTCTTCTGAGTGCCACCATATGAAGATCATCAAAGGTAAGGGATACATTTTATCTCTATTTCTGAGTTTTGTAACGCTTCTGCTTGGCTGGTTACTGTTTGTAATAATTTGTCAACTGGACTATGTTCTGGGCTAGGTATGTTCTGGGCTAGGTATGTTCTGGGCTAGGTATGTTCTGGGCTAGGTGTGTTCTGGGCTAGGTGTGTTCTGGGCTAGGTATGTTCTGGGCTAGGTATGTTCTGGGCTAGCTATGTTCTGGGCTAGGTATGTTCTGGGCTAGGTATGTTCTGGCCTAGGTATGTTCTGGCCTAGGTATGTTCTGGCCTAGGTATGTTCTGGGCTAGGTATGTTCTGGGCTAGCTATGTTCTGGGCTAGGTATGTTCTGGGCTAGGTATGTTCTGGGCTAGGTATGTTCTGGGCTAGGTGTGTTCTGGGCTAGGTATGTTCTGGGCTAGGTATGTTCTGGGCTAGGTATGTTCTGGGCTAGGTATGTTCTTGGCTAGGTATGTTCTGGGCTAGGTATGTTCTGGGCTAGGTATGTTCTGGGCTAGGTATGTTCTGGGCTAGGTATGTTCTGGGCTAGGTATGTTCTGGGCTAGGTATGTTCTGGGCTAGGTATGTTCTGGGCTATGTATGTTCTGGGCTAGGTATGTTCTGGGCTAGGTATGTTCTGGGCTAGGTATGTTCTGGGCTAGGTATGTTCTGGGCTAGGTATGTTCTGGGCTAGGTATGCTTTCGCCAAAAAGCATTTTATAAATATGACACTGTGGTTGGTTTAACAAGAAGTTAATCTTTAAACCTATGTAAAATATGTTTTGTTTTCTGAATTTTTATAATGAGCATTTCTGTAATTGAATTTGGTGCTCTGCAACCTCACTGGATGTTGGCCAGATGGAACACTAGCGTCCCACATACCGTGGAGAGGTTAAACCCTCCTGCTGTGTCCGGTTGAATTGGAAAGTTTTCTTGTAGTTTTCTGGTAGTTTTCTTGTAGTTTTCTGGTAGTTTTCTTGTAGTTTCTGGTAGTTTTCTGGTAGTTTTCTGGTAGTTTAATTGATCTGATTTTCATGACTTTGTTCACTTTGGGCATCTGAACACAAAAAATACATTTTGATGATTTTCATAACATTTTGAGTGTTTTATTTAACTTTTGTACACCTGTGGTGTTCCCGGTCATTAGAAATGAATGGGTGAGACTACAATTAGTGTATAAAATTGAGTTCAGGCACATGCCCATTCATCAGATGGACACAGTTCTTCTCCCAGACCCCCAGATGCATGTGTGTTTGAGCACACACACCCACACACTTCACTCCCCTCTTGGCTTCCATGGAAACCCCCACATGAACCTTTCCCCAATAGAATCTTCCCCCACAGGAACCTCACCTGTTGGCATTCTAACAATCACAACATTGTTTCAATAATATATAGAACTTTTCTCACAGCTCTGGTATATAAAGCTTTGTTGAGGCCTTGCTCACAATTCATTCTGTGGCAGCGCAATGACCAAATGATATACTGTATGTGAGGCTCTTGATCATATATTTGATCATGACACTGGTGAGGAGGAAAGAGTCCTTGTTAAACTTTGACACAAAGTAGTCTGTGATAAATAGCACCATATGTTTCAGAGTATTTGTTATAGTCAAAATAATCCATACATTATGCTTTTTTTAAACTCAAAAACGAGTTGTATGAGCTCAGGTCAACGAGGCCTACAGGCCATAAATAGCAAACAGAAGTTCAAAACATGTAAAATTCACAAGAACTTAAGTTGATAAAAAGATCTAACACGACATTAGGTGATAATATATATATATATTATTATGGATTTATAATCAGCTACAATGGGGGGCGGCCATTTTGGACCCGGTAGCACAGAATGAATTAACATGAAACGAACACAACAGGAGGGTTAAGTGCTGTTCTGGAATGCTCGATTGTTTTTATTGCTTTACTGGTAGGCTTATCAGAGGGTGACATCACAGTGATATTTATGTTTGAGCTGATAGTGCAGAGGTGAACGGCGTACTGTGGCTTTCCTTCCCAAACCGTCTCATTGCTAACAATAATTCAGGTTCATAGGCACATGATTACTGCTGACAATAACTGTGGGATTGACATTCAGGTGAGTTATTAAAGGAACATACAGTAGGTTATTTACATTATGACTGCCAACAGAGGATATGAGGATATGAAGGTTAACTGTTACAAAATGCAGAGACACCAGTTATATCTCAGTTATAGTACTGTCTTCCTATCTTCCCTGTTTCCTTGACTGTGGCACGTAGTGGGCCCGTAGCATAACCTAGCATAACATAGCATAACACAACCTAGCATAACATAGTATAACACAACTTAGCATAACATAGCATAAGACAACCTAGCATAACATAGCATAACGCAACCTAGCATAACATATCATAACACAACCTAGCATAACATAGCATAACATAGCATAACACAACCTAGCATAACATAGTATAACACAACTTAGCATAACATAGCATAACACAACCTAGCATAACATAGCATAACGCAACCTAGCATAACATAGCATAACACAACCTAGCATAACATAGCATAACACAACCTAGCATAACATAGCATAACGCAACCTAGCATAACATAGCATAACACAACCTAGCATAACATAGCATAATGCAACCTAGCATAACATAGCATAACACAACCTAGCATAACATAGCATAACACAACCTAGCATAACATAGCATAACACAACCTAGCATAACATAGCATAACATAGCATAACACAACCTAGCATAACATAGCATAACACAACCTAGCATAACATAGCATAACATAGCATAACACAACCTAGCATAACATAGCATAACATAGCATAACACAACCTATCAAAACATAGCATAACACAACCTAGCATAACATAGCATAACACAACCTAGCATAACATAGCATAACGCAACCTAGCATAACATAGCATAACACAACCTAGCATAACCTAGCATAACATAGCATAACACAACCTAGCATAACATAGTATAACACAACTTAGCATAACATAGCATAACACAACCTAGCATAACATAGCATAACGCAACCTAGCATAACATAGCATAACACAACCTAGCATAACATAGCATAACGCAACCTAGCATAACATAGCATAACACAACCTAGCATAACATAGCATAACATAGCATAACACAACCTAGCATAACATAGCATAACATAGCATAACATAGCATAACACAACCTAGCATAACATAGCATAACATAGCATAACACAACCTACAAACTAACAAAGGTTCTGGTTTTATTTAAATAATTATTGATTATTTATTAGTAAAAATCCATTACATTATAGACTGCACTATCCTTTTTTGGGGCCAGTGCAAGTCCTTCATTCGATTTCCCCCATGCAGTCAGCTTACTGTTAGTGAGATTCTGATTGGTCGGTTGCACAGGGTCAGGGTTAGGAGGACCCTGTGGCAGCCTCTCTTCTCTCTCTCCACCCGCTATAGTATTTATAAAACTCTCACCAAACGCGTTCAAGCAGTCGGTCAACAAATGATACGTTGCATTAGCGTAACCCGAGATATGAATAAATGCTAAAAACAACAGGCATTTTGTAGCTGCTCACTTTGACGTGGTGGATATGTAAAGTGAAGTGCCTTGTCTTTATCAACTGTACTGTTTCATCCCACTGGAGTAATTCAGCTCTGGGACAACATGTCAGAGCTGTGACTGGTAGAGTCTCCAGCCTGGCTAACATCAGCCATTAGTCTCATCCTTAATATCCCTTGTAGTGTGTGTGTGTGTGTTTGTGTGTGTGTGTGTGTGCGTTTGCGTGTGCGCGTGCACGTGCGTGTGTGTGTGTATGTGTGTTTGCACAGAAGGCCTCCACTAATTAAATCAGTGAAAAGCAGATTTATTTCTCTATGTGTTTGGCTAGCGGTCGTATCTGTCCAGGCACTCAGTCATCAGGGTTGTTGGGGCATATTTCCACATTAGAATGAAGGAAAGTAGCAGCTCCTCCTCATCACAACGTATATCAGCCTCTGTGTCTGTTCACGCGTGTGATTCGCTGTGAGAGGAGGAGGAGGGGGCAAAAGAAAGTCAGAATTACTGTGTGTGTGTGTGTGTGTGTGTGTGTGTGTGTGTGTGTGTGTGTGTGTGTGTGTGTGTGTGTGTGTGTGTGTGTGTGTGTGTGTGTGTGTGTGTGTGTGTGTGTGTGTGTGTGTGTGTGTGTGTGTGTGTGTATGTGTCTGTGTGTGCGTGCGTGCGTGCGTGCGTGTGTGTGTGAATGCTTGTATTTGTGTTCAAGCAAAGCATTGTGGGTAGTGGAGTAATATCTATCATATTACATACACCTCACATGTGACCCATGGTAAGACTATGCAATTACGTAGAATGTATGCACACATGACTGTAAGTCGCTTTGGATAAAAGCGTCTGCTAAATGGCATATATTATTATTATTATTATACATATGATCCAAGTCTATTTAAAAGTGAATATCTGACTCCATAAAGATACATGATGAATAGGAATATGACTATAGTTGATTTACAGGAATAAGCTATCAAGGAAGGACTGAGAATTGTCTATATCAAAAGGCAGATATTTAATATCATTGTTTTATATGAACGCATTCACATACAAAGCATCAAGCTGAAGTGGCAGATGTTGTTGTATCAGTCAGATGAATAAAAAAAAAATATATATCAAAGACCTCTGCATTATAAGGACAGTATATTTTCAAACTCTTCCAAAAAAAACTCCTTCCTTTGAGAGAAAAATAGATTCGCCTTGAAAATGAGAAAAACATTTTTTTTTTTAAACAAACTGAATTTTGACATAATTCCTGAACAATTCAAAACAACTTTCAACTCAAAATATGAATCAAATGATACATAATATAATAATAATAATATATGCCATTTAGCAGACGCTTTTATCCAAAGCGACTTACAGTCATGTGTGCATACATTCTACGTAATTGCATAGTCTTACCATGGGTCACATGTGAGGTGTATGTAATATGATAGATATTACTCCACTACCCACAATGCATTGCTTGAACACAAATACAAGCATTCACACACGCACGCACGCACGCACACACAGACACATACACACACACACACACAACTGAGCTACAGAAGGACCACAGAAGGATACATGGTTTCACAAGCAATTTTGCAGCACCCAACATTGAGCATACCACTGGTGCTATGGTCATTTAGTGAGAAACTACTCAGTGACTTTATTCACAGCACAGACCTTGACATTGAAGCGGGACATAGGACACATAGGACAACTATTTACTATGTCTTCTTAACAGGAGCCATGTTGTCAGGCAATCTTTTGTCATGTACTTCTAGAAGTAGTGGGTGGAGGAGTCAGGCGCAGATTGCAGGCTAGTTGATATGTAGAATGTTTATTCCAAAAACAACAGTGTCGGGCAACGCCACACACACGGGCACAATAAGACCCAGTCCAAAACAACAGTGTCGGGCAACGCCACACACACGGCGCAATAAGACCCAGTCCAAAACAACAGTGTCGGGCAACGCCACACACACGGCGCAATAAGACCCAGTCCAAAACAACAGTGTCGGGCAACGCCACACACACGGGCACAATAAGGCCCAGTCCAAAACAACAGTGTCGGGCAACGCCACACACACGGCGCAATAAGACCCAGTCCAAAACAACAGTGTCGGGCAACGCCACACACACGGCGCAATAAGACCCAGTCCAAAACAACAGTGTCAGGCAACGCCACACGCACGGGCGCAATAAGGCCCAGTCCAAAACAACAGTGTCGGGCAACGCCACACACACACACACACGGGCGCAATAAGACCCAGTCCAAAACAACAGTGTCGGGCAACGCCACACGCACGGGCGCAATAAGGCCCAGTCCAAAACAACAGTGTCGGTCAACGCCACACACACGGGCGCAATAAGACCCAGTCCAAAACAACAGTGTCGGTCAATACCACACACACGGTTGCAATAAGACCCAGTCCAAAACAACAGTGTCGGTCAACGCCACACACACGGGCGCAATAAGACCCAGTCCAAAACAACAGTGTCGGGCAACACCACACACACGGTCGCAATAAGACCCAGTCCAAAACAACAGGATGAAAACGGTCTGAGAGCAACATACTTCCACTGAAATCACACACATCAAGCCGGCGGGCCTACCGGGTTCAAAACCTAAACAAGAAACAGGTGCAACAAATCAGACACGACTGATTGAAACAGAAAAGGGGATCGGTGGCAGCTAGTAGGCCAGCGACGACGACCGCCGAGCACCGCCCGAACAGGAAGAGGCACCATCTTCGGCGGGATTCGTGACACCTTTAAACAACAGCAATCTGTATTTTTAAACCTCTCAACACACTGTCTAGTTTCCTGATTTCCGCCTGTCTGACGTGCCCAAAGTAAACTGCCTGTTACTCAGGCCCAGAGGCTAGGATATGCATTTAATTATAGAAAACACTCTGAAGTTTCTAAAACTGTTAAAATAACATCTGTGTTCTATTTCGTTGCTATTGAACATAGTATTAAATATGATCGTTTATTTAGATATTAGACAACCTGAGGATTAATAAAAAAACATTTGTTTGACTTGTTTGGATGAATTTTGCTGGTAACTTTTTGGAATCGTTTGTATGCATGTTGAAGGAGTGGATTATTGAATTCAACTAAACAGTGTTTTGGGGATATAAAGAAGGACCTTATTTTTCATGTAGCTGGGACCCTCGGCATTGCAAACAGAGGAATATCTTCAGAAGTAAGTGATTTACTTTATCGCTATTTCTGATTTTGTGACCCCCTGTGCTGGTTTGGAAAATATGTTCATGTGAGGCGCTGTCCTCAGACAATCGGATGCTATGCTTTCGCCGTAAAGCCTTTTTGAAATCTGTCAACGCAGTCCGATTACCAAGATTCAAAGCTTTTGAACCATGTAAGACACTTGTATTTTCATGAATGTTTCATACTCAGACTTTTTTTTTTTAAATGTTGCTCTGCAATTTCACCGGACGTTGTCAAATTTAGCGCAAAGTGGTTGGAAAACACATTCACAAAATGTACCCTACAGCATATAACCAACAAATGGATCTAGAAAATGTTGAGTTGCAAAGGAAGAATTGACTTAAAACATCATCGCCAAGTAATCAATATCCTAAGAATATCCTAAACGATACAACCCACATTATGTCCCTGCCTAAATACTAAAATCTCTGCATAGTTTGACCACTCCCCTCTGCCTAGGTTCCAACAGCGCCCGACCATATCCCTTTTTACAGTAATCACAACAACGCCCGACCATATCCCTTTTTACAGTAATCACAACAACGCATTAACCACTTCCCTCTGCTTAGGTTCCAACAGCGCCCGACCATATCCCTTTTTACAGTAATCACAACAACGCCCGACCATATCCCTTTTTACAGTAATCACAACAGCGCCCGACCATATCCCTTTTTACAGTAATCACAACAACGCCCGACCATATCCCTTTTTACAGTAATCACAACAACGCCCGACCATATCCCTTTTTACAGTAATCACAACAACGCCCGACCATATCCCTTTTTACAGTAATCACAACAACGCCCGACCATATCCCTTTTTACAGTAATCACAACAACGCCCGACCATATCCCTTTTTACAGTAATCACAACAACGCCCGACCATATCCCTTTTTACAGTAATCACAACAACGCCCGACCATATCCCTTTTTACAGTAATCACAACAACGCCCGACCATATCCCTTTTTACAGTAATCACAACAACGCCCGACCATATCCCTTTTTACAGTAATCACAACAACGCCCGACCATATCCCTTTTTACAGTAATCACAACAACGCCCGACCATATCCCTTTTTACAGTAATCACAACAACGCCCGACCATATCCCTTTTTACAGTAATCACAACAACGCCCGACCATATCCCTTTTTACAGTAATCACAACAACGCATTATCCACTTCCCTCTGCTTATGTTCCAACAGCACCCAACCATATCCCTTTTTACAGTAATCACAACAACGCTTTGACCACTTCCCTCTGCCTAGATTCCAACAACGCCCGACCATATCCCTTTTTACAGCAATCACAACACGTTGTTGGCTATTTGGGATTAGCCTCTGTACCTGTCCTAATAGCTGCAATAGGGGGATATTTTTCCGTTGTAGCCTGGCTCGCCTGCTCACTAGAGAGAGGGGCCTGGACCAGTAGGTGGGACTGACAGGTCGCTTTAGAGATGATTTGTTCTCTGTTCTAACACATCTCTCTGGGTATCATGTAGAAATGACCTAGTTAGACTGTGCTCTTTTTCACAACCTTGAAGTTCTTTTGTAACCTGCTCTGGGACTTCACTGTGGTGACAGAAGAGTGGGGGGTGAGAAAAGGAGGGGGTTGATAGAAGAGGAGTGGCAGAGAGAAGAAGAGGGGCTGAGAGAGAAGAGGAGGGGATGAGAGAAGAGAAAAGGCAGAGAGAAGAAGAGGGGCTGAGAGAAGATGAGAGGCTGAGAGAAGAAGAGAGGCTGAGAGAAGAAGAGGGCCTGAGAGAAGAAGAGGGGCTGACAGAAGAAGAGGGACTGAGAGAAGAGAAAAGGCAGAGAGAAGAAGAGGGGCTGAGAGAAGATGAGAGGCTGAGAGAAGAAGAGGGCCTGAGAGAAGAAGAGGGGCTGACAGAAGAAGAGGGACTGAGAGAAGAAGAGAGGCTGAGAGAAGAGGAGAGGCTGAGAGAAGAAGAGGGGCTGAGAGAAGAGGAGAGGCTGAGAGAAGAAGAGGGGCTGAGAGAAGGGGAGGGGCTGAGAGAAGAGAAATGGCTGAGAGAAGAAGAAGGGCTGAGAGAAGAAGAGGGGCTGAGAGAAGAGGAGAGGCTGGGAGATGTAGAAGGGCTGAGAGAAGAAGAGGGTCTGAGAGAAGAGGAGGGGCTGAGAGAAGTGAAAAGGCTGAGAGAAAGAAGAGGGGCTGAGAGGTGAGGAGGGGCTGAGAGAAGAAAAGGGATTGAGACAAGACAGGGCAGGACAGGACAGGAGCAGATATGAGACAGGACAGGACAGGACAGAAGCAGTAGCAAGGCAGGACATGACAAGACAGGAGTAGCTTTAAGACAGGACAAGGGAGGACAGGAGCAGCTGTAAGACAGGACAGGGGAGGAGAGGAGAAGCTGTAAGACAGGACAGGGGAGGAGGGTAGAGGAGCCATGTAACAGGAGTAGCTGTAAGACAGGACAGGGGAGGAGAGGAGCAGCTGTAAGACAGGACAGGGGAGGAGAGTAGAGGAGCCATGTAACAGGAGTAGCTATAAGACAGGACAGGGGAGGAGAGTAGAGGAGCCATGTAACAGGAGTAGCTATAAGACAGGACAGGGGAGGACAGGAGCAGCTATAGGACAGGACAGGGGAGGAGAGTAGAGCAGCTATAAGACAGGACAGGGGAGGAGAGTAGAGGAGCTATAAGACAGGACAGGGGAGGACAGGAGCAGCTATAAGACAGGACAGGGGAGGAGAGTAGAGGAGCTATAAGACAGGACAGGGGAGGAGAGTAGAGGAGCTATAAGACAGGACAGGGGAGGAGAGTAGAGGAGCTATAAGACAGGACAGGGGAGGAGAGTAGAGGAGCTATAAGACAGGACAGGGGAGGAGAGTAGAGGAGCTATAAGACAGGACAGGGGAGGAGAGTAGAGGAGCTATAAGACAGGACAGGGGAGGAGAGTAGAGGAGCTATAAGACAGGAGCAGCTATAAGACAGGACAGGGGAGGAGAGTAGAGGAGCTATAAGACAGGACAGGGGAGGAGAGTAGAGGAGCTATAAGACAGGACAGGGGAGGAGAGTAGAGGAGCTATAAGACAGGACAGGGGAGGAGAGTAGAGGAGCTATAAGACAGGACAGGGGAGGACAGGAGCAGCTATAAGACAGGACAGGGGAGGAGAGTAGAGGAGCTATAAGACAGGACAGGGGAGGAGAGTAGAGGAGCTATAAGACAGGACAGGGGAGGAGAGTAGAGGAGCTATAAGACAGGACAGGGGAGGAGAGTAGAGGAGCTATAAGACAGGAGCAGCTGGAACAGAAAACATTATGTTTGCTCCGCAGCCTTTGTTCCATCCAGCAGACAGAGGGATAGATAATCCCGCAGGCAACAAACAGCAAATGTCCGTCAGGACGGATGAACCTGCAGGCGGTGAGCTCCGTACGGCTGGATCAGGACTCTGTCTGTCTGGCCTGGATGTGTTGATGCTCTCTGGCGTACCTGTCACAAAACACAAAGCTGCTGCAAGCTGCTGCAAGCGCCGCTCAAAATCACACTGCTACCAGGAGGGTACGGATGGTGACGCGAGAGCTATGTTTGTACGAGTGCAAGGCAGTGTCGACAGACGCACATTTTTTTTTTGGTGTGTCTATCTCAGTCAGCAGTTTCTTTTTACGACTTTAGAGAGTTTTTTTGAAATATATATATATTTTTTTTTTTAAGTTTGAGTCGAGCCTGTGGGTCAGACAGGCGAGGCAGAATACACACAACTGTAAACAGAAACGCTCCTGATGGTTTTGTGAAGGAAAGTTATCGGTGTTGCATTTGAACACAATAGTTAATAGTGCATGGCCCACTTACTTGAAAATATTGGTGATTCATACCAGGATGTGACATAAGATACAAAGGGCAGAATAACACATATTCAGATGGGAAAGAAAACACCTTGTTTTTTCTCTCTCTGTCTGGACTTGTTTCGGTAATCTACAGAACACGAGTTATCCAGAACAAATCAGATGACCAGAATGACAGTCTGTTGATGGATTTATGCTGTCAGTTGTCCTCAGCGTCAAGTGCATTATCATAAAATACTGCTTTTCATTCAGAATCCCCCGGTCGTGGTAAGAACAGTGGAGTTGCTGAAAACATAGTAATTGTAATATGAGGAATAATTCAAGTAACAATGAAGTGAAAATAAATAATAAACAACAACAAGTTATTGTCTCCCAGATGGTCTGATGAGCCTTTTAACTAATGAAATATTATTCTGTTTTTATTTAAAATAAAATAACAATAACCTTTTCTAGAATCCTCAGAGACTTGTACACCTGGAGTCCTGCCCATGTCCCTAAATCCCCCTAGTCTGCTTTTAATAACATATTAGGATTATATATCCGGGTAAGTTTTGTTTATATTTTTATATAAATGCGTTAGATAAGAATATCCTTTTTATTTGATTTCCACCAAATGCTGAAAGGATTACAATAATACAGTGGTCTACAGTGATGGTACCTCAACAGCAGGGTGGATATATATATATATATATATATATATGCAAACATCTGGACAACAATTTATTACCAGACAGAATCCTGTATGGCAGAATGTTCCAGAAATCATGGTGATTGAATAGGGTTCAGACCAAGGCCTCCATTCAATAATATAATTCAGCTAAATTCTTGTAAGAGTAAGACGCCCCCCCAAGGATGAGCAAACAAAATCAACTATTTGATGTTATGTAATATGATGTTGTGTTTATCAACAAAAAAAACACATGAATTCACAGATGTCATATACACAAGTTGAGAACAACGGCTGTTTTAGACAAAGAACAGAGGGTATAATTCGTCTGGTTTAGAAACAGAAAGCTGGGTATTACAGTGGCATTCGGAAAGTATTCAGACCCCTTGACTTTGTTCCACATTTTGTTGCGTTAAAACCCTTTTTATAAAATTGATCAAATCTTTTTTATTCCCCTTGTCAATCTACACACCATGACAAAGCAAAAAATATATATTTTTAGATTTTATTGCAAAGTTTTTTAATTTTTTTTAAAACGAAATATCACATTTACATAAGTTTTCAAAGCCTTTACTCAGTACTTTGTTGAAGCACCTTTATCAGCGATTACAGCCTCGAGTCTTCTTGGGTATGACGCTACATACTTGGCACACCTGTATTTGGGGAGTTTCCCCCATTCTTCTCTGCAGATCCTGGAGCATCCAGCCTTACAGGGTTTGCGCTGGTCAGCTATTTTCAGGTCTCTCCAGAGATGGTAGATCAGGTTCAATTTAGGCCTCTGGCTGGGCCACTCAAGGACATTCAGAGACTTGTCCTGAAGCCACTCCTGCGTTGTCTTGGCTGTGTGCTTAGGGTGGTTGTCCTGTTGGAAGGTGAACCTTCGCCCCCAGTCTGAGGACCTGAGTGCTCTGGAGGAGGTTTTCATCAAGGATCTCTCTGTACTTTACTCCGTTCATCTTTCCCTCGATCCTGACTAGTCTCCCAGTCCCTGTCGCTGAAAAACATCCCCACAGCATGATTCTCCCATCACCATGCGTACCAGGTTTCCTCCAGACGTGACGCTTGGCATTCAGGCCAAAGAGTTCAATTTTGTTTCATCAGAACAGAGAATCTTGTTTCCCATGGTCTGAGAGTCTTTTAGTTGCCTTTTGACAAACTCCAAGCTCTCATGTGTCTTTTACTGATGAGTGGCTTCCATCTGGCCACTCTACCATAAAGGCCTGATTGGTGGAGTCCTGTAGAGATGTTTGTCCTTCTAGAAGGTTCTCCCATCTCCACAGAGGAACTATAGAGCTCTGTCAGAGTGACCATTGGGTTCTTGGCCGCCTCCCTGACCAAGGCCCTTCTCCCCCGATTGCTCAGTTTGGCCGGGCGGCCAGCTCTAGGAAGAATCTTGGTGGTTCCAAACTTCTTCCATTTAAGAATGATGGAGGCCACTGTCTTCTTGGGGACCTTCAATGTTGCAGACATTTTTTGATAACCTTCCCCAGATCTGTGCTTCGGCACAATCCTGTATCGGAGCTCTACAGAAAATTCCTTCGACCTCAAGGCTTGTGGGACCTGATATAGACAGGTGCGTGCCTTTCCAAGTCATGTCCAATCAATTAACACAGGTGGACTCCAATCAAGTTGTAGAAACATCTCAAGGATGATCAATGGAAACAGGATGCACCTGAGCTCAATTTCGGGTCTCACAGCAAAAGGTCAGAAAGGTATTTCTGTTTTTTATTTTACATAAATGTGCAAACATTCAAAAAAAATCACTGTCATTATGCGGTTTTGTGTGTAAATTGATGAGGATTAAAATAAAAAAATAAAATACAAATTTAGAATAAGGTTGTAATGTAATAAAATGTGGAAAAAGTCAAGGGGTCTGAATACTTTCTGAATGCTCTGTAATTCTTCTACTCTGTTAAGATATAAGCATGTCTTCATTCATGAGGAGGGGAAAAAAACATTTGCAGATTTATTCAGTATAGCTCCATGGGATTTCAATTGTTGTTTCTGTACGAGGGGCATTTTTGGCTGATAAGTGAAACAAAATTAATTATAGTCATCTGTATAGTTACAGGCTAACAGAGGAAAAGCCCTGTAGTGCAATTTGGTGATTTAATATTATGTGACTTAACATTTTTTTACAGAGATTGCTGTGGTCATAATTATAATTATGAAGACCTTAGTACAAATTAAATAAGGAAATAGGCACAATGTTTCCAGTTCTTTTTTAAAACAACAAATCCCCACAGGTCCTTCTGTGATAAGGTGTCAAAAATAATACACAAGTCAAACAGGATGCTCATCTGAGTTCTGTGAGCCAACTGTTCCAATAAATCAACAACAGCTTGATCATATACATTTTTCACCCTTTTCTACTTCCTGTTTTTTCCAAAACAAAAACGATGGTCTGGATGGTTACCTCACCTACAGTCTGGATGGTTACCTCACCTACAGTCTGGATGGTTACCTCACCTACAGTCTGGATGGTTACCTCACCTACAGTCTGGATGGTTACCGCACCTACAGTCTGGATGGTTACCGCACCTACAGTCTGGATGGTTACCGCACCTACAGTCTGGATGGTTACCGCACCTACAGTCTGGATGGTTACCGCACCTACAGTCTGGATGGTTACCTCACCTACAGTCTGGATGGTTACCGCACCTACAGTCTGGATGGTTACAGTCTGGACCTACAGTCTGGATGGTTACCTCACCTACAGTCTGGATGGTTACCGCACCTACAGACTGGATGGTTACCGCACCTACAGTCTGGATGGTTACCGCACCTACAGTCTGGATGGTTACCGCACCTACAGTCTGGATGGTTACCGCACCTACAGACTGGATGGTTACCGCACCTACAGTCTGGATGGTTACCTCACCTACAGTCTGGATGGTTACCGCACCTACAGTCTGGATGGTTACCGCACCTACAGTCTGGATGGTTACCGCACCTACAGTCTGGATGGTTACCTCACCTACAGTCTGGATGGTTACCGCACCTACAGTCTGGATGGTTACCTCACCTACAGTCTGGATGGTTACCATGGTAATGGATCATCCGTCACTTCAACAGTCTTTTGACGCACTTGTGCATCTATCTAAGGAACTACATATCTATAAAAAATCTGTCAGTTTATAAGCAAGAGATATCAGCTTTTTTTTTTACATGGGCTGCTGTCTCAATTGACCGTGTCCTCCTCCTATGTCGTCCTTCCGCACCTGCGACGGAAACTGGCCTCGCTACGGTGCCATTTGTCAGACCATGAGACATGCCCGGAAATCAGTCTTCTCACGAAAAGTATGTAGTGTCCAACATATTGTCCTACATATTATGGAAAGGGGAGACCGTCATGAACACAATGCTGTTCTCCGTTTCGCTCTACGACCCCCACAACGACCCATAAGACCCTGAAGATAACCCATAAGACCCTGAAGATAACCCATACAAAATGAATGGACTTTGAAGATAACCCATACAAAATGAATGGAAGCATGTAGGTAGTTTTGTACCAACAAAAACAAGGGGTAAAATATGTGTCTACAATATTTCCAGAGCTGTCTTAAATCTTATGCCCCCCCATCCCTTATTGACATGGATGAACATTTCTAAGTGGGCAAACCATCAAAAATTCACACATGATTCTCTAACACAATCAGGAACACACAACATGGGGCTGCAGGGTAGCCTAGTGGTTAGAGTGTTGGACTAGTAACCGGAAGGTTGCAAGTTCAAACCCCCGAGCTGACAAGGCAGTTAACCCACTGTTCATAGGCTGTCATTGAAAATAAGAATTTGTTCTTAACTGACTTGCCTAGTTAAATAAATAAAGGTTAAAAAAAACTATCAATGGGATTCATCATCATAATGTATTCCAAAGGACGGTGGTGAAATCCAGACAAGGCCAAACATTGAGCTCTCTGCTCGCTCAGCTCAGTGTATGAATGTGAACCCCACAGTGGATTGTTCCAGCTGTTTGGTCTCATTGCTATGCACAGAGCCCAGAGACATTTTTCTGTGGTTATACCCAAGGAGTAGGGAGCTCTGGCTGGGCATTAAGCTCTGTGATTTTACCCCAGGGTAGAGGGCCCTGGCTGGGCATTAAGCTCTGTGATTTTACCCCAGGGTAGAGGGCCCTGGCTGGGCCTCAGCCTTGACACATTACTGCCCTAAACAGCAGTGTCTCGGCCACTGGAGGGAGGCCTGCCTAGTAACATCTGTCCTGAAGCATATACTAACTTCATCTCTGACAAAGAGCGAACAGGAATGCAACGCTTTGCCTAGAGCTACTGCTAACATCTTGTAACCTTCCGCCGCCCCGGCATGAACCCTCCTCTGGAGTGGATACTCCACATCAGACCACAGAGATGTAGTATGTACGGTAATCATTCTTTGTTTTTCCTCTCCTTTTCTCTTCCCGTTGTAGATTTGAAAACACTCCTCTTGAACTCACGGCATCAGTGTTAGCCGGCTGCTATGCAAATGAGGTGCGACAGGGAGAAGAGCAAAGGTAAAAACAAATGTGTTAATTGATCCATCCTGTCTGGGGGATTACCTGGGCGAGCTGAAGTAGCTGGAGTGTCCTCGGCGGGAGCTAGGAAGCGCCCGCGGAGTCAAAAGTGCTTCTAATGGGGCTACTCAGCGTCGTCTTCAGCCAACCTAATGGCGTCCATTTTGTTAGCACTGTTAGCTCTGAGAGGTGGCCAAGCTGTCGAGGGCCAGGCATTCTGAGTGACCCAAGATGACCTACAACCGTCCCAGCTATACAAGTACGACAAGTCATTTCAACAGCCCTCTCCAAAACACCCTCTCCGGGCCTCCGAGAGAGGAGAGAAGAGGACACTAATTAAGGTAACACGGGTGGCCGAGTGTGTTCTACAAAGTGTGTCACACAGTTGGAGTGTGTGTACTCAACCTCGTCATGTAGGTCACTGTGGAGCCATGAATATTAAAGTTCCTCTGTTCTCTGCCTCCCATCTCACCCGCCGGTCCTGCCCGCCCGCCTTCCTGCCCGCTTGCCTGCCTGCCTGCCTCCCTGCCCGCCTCCCTGCCCGCCTGCCTGCCCGCTTGCCTGCCTGCCTGCCTTAGAGCTCCGAGGTTTTTAGTCTATTATCACTGGGGCTCTTTCCAGAAACATATGCATTGCAAATTGAGATGATGGCTGGTTGAAGCACAAAGCACCGGTCCCAGTGGCATTATTTAGACAAAACAAAAAAACAGGCTACGTGATGCCGAAATAATTACGATTTAGCCATGGATAAATAAATGACACTGGAAAGGTGCGGACCAGAGAGAAGAGAATAACAGTATGCTGTTCGGTATAGAAATAGATGTAAGATATGATTTAGAGCCAAGTGGGCGAAATGTCCTGGGTGTGTACCGAAAACGTGTTTCAGATGTGGATCGACATGGGTCCACTGTGTGTGAACTGGATACCACACGAACTCTTCCATTTACCCTTATGTTGTTGTCACGAAACCTTATGTTGTTGTCACGAAACCTTCTGTTGTTGTCACAAAACCTTATGTTGTTGTCACAAAACCTTCTGTTGTTGTCACAAAACCTTATGTTGTTGTCCTGAAACCTTATGTTGTTGTCACAAAACCTTACGTTGTTGTCCTGAAACCTTATGTTGTTGTCACAAAACCTTATGTTGTTGTCCTGAAACCTTATATTGTTGTCACAAAACCTTATGTTGTTGTCACAAAACCTGTTGTTGTCACAAAAAAAGTATGTTGTTGTCACAAAACCTTATGTTGTTGTCCTGAAACCTTCTGTTGTTGTCACAAAACCTTATGTTGTTGTCACAAAACCTTATGTTGTTGTCACAAAACCTTCTGTTGTCACGAAAACTTATGTTGTTGTCCTGAAGCCTTATGTTGTTGACACAAAACCTTATGTTGTTGACACGAAACCTTATGTTGTTGTCACAAAACCTTATGTTGTTGTCCTGAAGCCTGACTTTGTTGTCCTGAAACCTTATGTTGTTGACACGAAACCTTCTGTTGTCACAAAACCTTATGTTGTTGTCCTGAAGCCTGACGTTGTTGTCCTGAAACCTTATGTTGTTGACACAAAACCTTATGTTGTTGTCCTGAAACCTTATGTTGTTGTCACAAAACCCTATGTTGTTGTCCTGAAGCCTGACGTTGTTGTCCTGAAGCGTTATGTTGTTGTCTTGAAACCTTATGTTGGTAAGTTCATGTGGTCATGTTCCCCAGTATGTGTGTAGAACTCACAGAGGATAATTGTCCTTTGTGATTTCTATAATGTCCATTGGTGGCTTCGGGACTGTGCCGTGTGTTTGGCAAGTATCGGCAGCTAGGACTGTGCCGTGTGTTTGGCAAGTATCGGCAGCTAGGACTGTGCCGTGTGTTTGGCAAGTATCTGCAGCTAGGACTGTGCCGTGTGTTTGGCACGTATCTGCAGCTAGGACTGTGCCGTGTGTTTGGCAAGTATCTGCAGCTAGGACTGTGCCGTGTGTTTGGCAAGTATCGGTAGCTAGGACTGTGCCGTGTGTTTGGCAAGTATCGGCAGCTAGGACTGTGCCGTGTGTTTGGCAAGTATCTGCAGCTAGCACTGTGCCGTGTGTTTGGCAAGTATCGGCAGCTAGGACTGTGCCGTGTGTTTGGCAAGTATATGTAGCTAGGTCTCACACTGCAGCTAGGACTGTGCCGTGTGTTTGGCAAGTATCTGCAGCTAGGACTGTGCCGTGTGTTTGGCAAGTATCGGCAGCTAGGACTGTGCCGTGTGTTTGGCAAGTATATGCAGCTAGGACTGTGCCGTGTGTTTGGCAAGTATCGGCAGCTAGGACTGTGCCGTGTGTTTGGCAAGTATCTGCAGCTAGGACTGTGCCGTGTGTTTGGCAAGTATCTGCAGCTAGGACTGTGCCGTGTGTTTGGCAAGTATCTGCAGCTAGGACTGTGCCGTGTGTTTGGCAAGTATCGGCAGCTAGGACTGTGCCGTGTGTTTGGCAAGTATATGTAGCTAGGTCTCACACTGCAGCTAGGACTGTGCCGTGTGTTTGGCAAGTATCTGCAGCTAGGACTGTGCCGTGTGTTTGGCAAGTATCGGCAGCTAGGACTGTGCCGTGTGTTTGGCAAGTATATGCAGCTAGGACTGTGCCGTGTGTTTGGCAAGTATCGGCAGCTAGGACTGTGCCGTGTGTTTGGCAAGTATCTGCAGCTAGGACTGTGCCGTGTGTTTGGCAAGTATCTGCAGCTAGGACTGTGCCGTGTGTTTGGCAAGTATCTGCAGCTAGGACTGTGCCGTGTGTTTGGCAAGTATCTGCAGCTAGGACTGTGCCGTGTGTTTGGCAAGTATCTGCAGCTAGGACTGTGCCGTGTGTTTGGCAAGTATCGGCAGCTAGGACTGTGCCGTGTGTTTGGCAAGTATCTGCAGCTAGGACTGTGCCGTCTGTTTGGCAAGTATCTGTAGCTAGGTCTCACACTGCAGCTAGGACTGTGCCATGTGTTTGGCAAGTATCTGCAGCTAGGACTGTGCCGTGTGTTTGGCAAGTATCTGCAGCTAGGACTGTGCCGTGTGTTTGGCAAGTATCGGCAGCTAGGACTGTGCCGTGTGTTTGGCAAGTATCTGCAGCTAGGACTGTGCTGTGTGTTTGGCAAGTATCTGTAGCTAGGTCTCACACTGCAGCTAGGACTGTGCCATGTGTTTGGCAAGTATCTGCAGCTAGGACTGTGCCGTGTGTTTGGCAAGTATCTGCAGCTAGGACTGTGCCGTGTGTTTGGCAAGTATCTGCAGCTAGGTCTCACACTGCAGCTACGACTGTGCCGTGTGTTTGGCAAGTATCTGCAGCTAGGTCTCACACTGCAGCTAGGACTGTGCCGTGTGTTTGGCAAGGATCTGCAGCTAGGACTGTGCCGTGTGTTTGGCAAGTATCGGCAGCTAGGACTGTGCCGTGTGTTTGGCAAGTATCTGCAGCTAGGACTGTGCCGTGTGTTTGGCAAGTATCTGCAGCTAGGACTGTGCCGTGTGTTTGGCAAGTATCTGCAGCTAGGACTGTGCCGTGTGTTTGGCAAGTATCTGCAGCTAGGACTGTGCCGTGTGTTTGGCAAGTATCTGCAGCTAGGACTGTGCCGTGTGTTTGGCAAGTATCTGCAGCTAGGACTCATACTGCAGCTAGGACTGTGCCATGTGTGTGGCAAGTATCTGCAGGTAGGACTGTGCCGTGTGTTTGGCAAGTATCTGCAGCTAGGACTGTGCCGTGTGTTTGGCAAGTATCTGCAGCTAGGACTGTGCCGTGTGTTTGGCAAGTATCTGCAGCTAGGACTGTGCCGTGTGTTTGGCAAGTATCTGCAGCTAGGACTGTGCCGTGTGTTTGGCAAGTATCTGCAGCTAGGACTGTGCCGTGTGTTTGGCAAGTATCTGCAGCTAGGTCTCACACTGCAGCTAGGACTGTGCCGTGTGTTTGGCAAGTATCTGCAGCTAGGACTGTGCCGTGTGTTTGGCAAGTATCTGCAGCTAGGACTGTGCCGTGTGTTTGGCAAGTATCTGCAGCTAGGACTCACACTGCAGCTAGGACTGTGCCGTGTGTTTGGCAAGTATCTGCAGCTAGGACTCACACTGCAGCTAGGACTGTGCCGTGTGTTTGGCAAGTATCTGCCGCTAGGACTGTGCCGTCTGTTTGGCAAGTATCTGCAGCTAGGACTGTGCCATGTGTTTGGCAAGTATCTGCAGCTAGGACTGTGCCGTGTGTTTGGCAAGTATCTGCAGCTAGGACTGTGCCGTGTGTTTGGCAAGTATCTGCAGCTAGGACTGTGCCGTGTGTTTGGCAAGTATCTGCAGCTAGGACTGTGCCGTGTTTTTGGCAAGTATCTGCAGCTAGGACTGTGCCGTGTGTTTGGCAAGTATCTGCAGCTAGGACTGTGCCGTGTGTTTGGCAAGTATCTGTAGCTAGGACTGTGCCGTGTGTTTGGCAAGTATCTGCAGCTAGGACTGTGCCGTGTGTTTGGCAAGTATCTGCAGCTAGGACTGTGCCGTGTGTTTTGCAAGTATCTGTAGCTAGGACACACACATGTTATTTCATTGTGCCACTCAAACTGGTTTACTAGGCCAGCTAGCCAGCATCCATCCTCTCCTCTACTAGACCAGCTAGCCAGCATCTATCCTCTCCTCTCCACGCCAGCATCCTTCCATCCCCTCCTCTCCTCTACTCGACCAGCTTGCCAGCATCCATCCTCTCCTCTACTAGACCAGCTAGCCAGCATCCATCCTCTCCTCTCCTCTACTATAGGCCAGCTAGCCAGCATCCATCCTCTCCTCTCCTCTACTAGACCAGCTAGCCAGCATCCATCTTCTCCTCTCCTCTACTAGACCAGCTAGCCAGCATCCATCCTCTCCTCTCCTCTACTAGGCCAGCTAGCCAGCATCCATCCTCTCCTCTACTAGACCAGCTAGCCAGCATCCATCCTCTCCTCTCCTCCACTAGGCCAGCTAGCCAGCATCCATCCATCCCCTCTACTAGGCCAGCTAGCCAGCATCATTCCTCTCCTCTACTAGGCCAGCTAGCCTGCATCCATCCTCTCCTCTACTAGACCAGCTAGCCAGCATCCATCTTCTCCTCTTTTAGACCAGCTAGCCAGCATCCATCCTCTCCTCTCCTCTACTAGGCCAGATAGCAAGCATCCATCCTCTTCTAGATGAGCTAGCCAGCATCCATCCTATCCTCTCCACTAGTAGAACACACAAGCATCCATCCTCTCGTCATCTTTACTATAAAATCAAGCCAGCATCCACTCTCTCCTCTCCTCTACAAGACCAGCTAGCTAGCCAACAACATCCATCCACCCATCCCCTCCTCTCCTAGACCAGCTTGCCAGCATTCATCCTCTCCTCTACTAGACCAGCTAGCCAGCATCCATCCATCCTATCCTAGACCAGCTAGCCAACATCCATCCATCCTCTAGGACTTATCCTCTTTTAGGCCAGCTAGCCAGCATCCATCCTCTCCTCTCCTCTACTAGACCAGCTAGCCAGCATCCATCTTCTCCTCTCCTCTATTAGACCAGCTAGCCAGCATCCATCCTCTCCTCGCCTCTACTAGGCCAGCTAGCCAGCATCCATCCTCTCCTCTCCTCTACTAGACTAGCTAGACAGCATCCATCCTCTCCTCTCCTCTCCTCTACTAGGCCAGATAGCAAGCATCCATCCTCTTCTAGACGAGCTAACCAGCATCCATCCTATCCTCTCCACTAGTAGACCACACAAGCATCCATCCTCTCGTCATCTATACTATAAGCCAGCTTACACTCTCTCCTCTCCTCTACAAGACCAACTAGCTAGCCAACATCCATCCACCCATCCTCTCCTCTCCTAGACCAGCTAGCCAGCATCCATCCATCCTCTCCTCGACCAGCAAGCCAGCATCCATCCATCCTCTACTAGACCAGCTAGCCAGCATCCATCCATCCTCTACTAGACCAGCTAGCCAGCATCCATCCATCCTCTACTAGACCAGCTAGCCAGCATCCATCCATCCTCTCCTCGACCAGCTAGACAGCATCCATCCATCCATCCATCCTCTCCTCGACCAGCTAGCCAGCATTCATCCATCCTCTACTAGACCAGCTAGCCAGCATTCATCCATCCTCTCCTAGACCAGCTAGCCAGCATCCATCCATCCTCTCCTAGACCAGCTAGCCAACATCCATCCATCCTCTACTAGACCAGCTAGCCATCATCCATCCATCCATCCTCTACTAGACCAGCTAGCCAGCATCCATCCATCCTCTGCTTGACCAGCTAGCCAGCATCCATCCATCCTCTACTAGACCAGCTAGCCAGCATCCATCCATCCTCTCCTAGACCAGCTAGCCAACATCCATCCATCCTCTCCTAGACCAGCTAGCCAACATCCATCCATCCTCTACTAGACCAGCTAGCCATCATCCATCCATCCATCCTCTACTAGACCAGCTAGCCAGCATCCATCCATCCTCTCCTTGACCAGCTAGCCAGCATCCATCCATCCTCTACTAGACCAGCTAGCCAACATCCATCCATCCTCTCCTCTACTAGACCAGCTAGCCAGCATCCATCCATCCATCCATCCTCTCCTTGACCAGCTAGCCAGCATTCATACATCCTCTACTAGACCAGCTAGCCAGCATTCATACATCCTCTACTAGACCAGCTAGCCAGCATTCATACATCCTCTACTAGACCAGCTAGCCAGCATTCATACATCCTCTACTAGACCAGCTAGCCAGCATCCATCCATCCATCCTCTCCTAGACCAGCTAGACAGCATCCATCCATCCTCTCCTCTCCTAGACCAGCTAGCCAGCATCCATCCATCCTCTCCTCTCCTAGACCAGCTAGCCAGCATCCATCCATCCATCCATCCTCTCCTTGACCAGCTAGCCAGCATCCATCCATCCTCTACTAGACCAGCTAGCCAGCATTCATACATCCTCTACTAGACCAGCTAGCCAGCATTCATACATCCTCTACTAGACCAGCTAGCCAGCATTCATACATCCTCTACTAGACCAGCTAGCCAGCATTCATACATCCTCTACTAGACCAGCTAGCCAGCATCCATCCATCCATCCTCTCCTAGACCAGCTAGACAGCATCCATCCATCCTCTCCTCTCCTAGACCAGCTAGCCAGCATCCATCCATCCTCTCCTCTCCTAGACCAGCTAGCCAGCATCCATCCATCCATCCTCTCCTCGACCAGCTAGCCAGCATTCATCCATCCTCTACTAGACCAGCTAGCCAGCATTCATCCATCCTCTCCTAGACCAGCTAGCCAGCATCCATCCATCCTCTCCTAGACCAGCTAGCCAACATCCATCCATCCTCTACTAGACCAGCTAGCCATCATCCATCCATCCATCCTCTACTAGACCAGCTAGCCAGCATCCATCCATCCTCTGCTTGACCAGCTAGCCAGCATCCATCCATCCTCTACTAGACCAGCTAGCCAGCATCCATCCATCCTCTCCTAGACCAGCTAGCCAACATCCATCCATCCTCTCCTAGACCAGCTAGCCAACATCCATCCATCCTCTACTAGACCAGCTAGCCATCATCCATCCATCCATCCTCTACTAGACCAGCTAGCCAGCATCCATCCATCCTCTCCTTGACCAGCTAGCCAGCATCCATCCATCCTCTACTAGACCAGCTAGCCAACATCCATCCATCCTCTCCTCTACTAGACCAGCTAGCCAGCATCCATCCATCCATCCATCCTCTCCTTGACCAGCTAGCCAGCATCCATCCATCCTCTACTAGACCAGCTAGCCAGCATTCATACATCCTCTACTAGACCAGCTAGCCAGCATTCATACATCCTCTACTAGACCAGCTAGCCAGCATTCATACATCCTCTACTAGACCAGCTAGCCAGCATTCATACATCCTCTACTAGACCAGCTAGCCAGCATCCATCCATCCATCCTCTCCTAGACCAGCTAGACAGCATCCATCCATCCTCTCCTCTCCTAGACCAGCTAGCCAGCATCCATCCATCCTCTCCTCTCCTAGACCAGCTAGCCAGCATCCATCCATCCATTCATCCTCTCCTTGACCAGCTAGCCAGCATCCATCCATCCTCTACTAGACCAGCTAGCCAGCATTCATACATCCTCTACTAGACCAGCTAGCCAGCATCCATCCATCCATCCTCTCCTAGACCAGCTAGACAGCATCCATCCATCCTCTCCTCTCCTAGACCAGCTAGCCAGCATCCATCCATCCTCTCCTCTCCTAGACCAGCTAGCCAGCATCCATCCATCCTCTCCTCTCCTAGACCAGCTAGCCAGCATCCATCCTCTCCTAGACCAGCTAGCCAGCATCCATCCATCCTCTCCTCTCCTAGACCAGCTAGCCAGCACTCATACATCCTCTACTAGACCAGCTAGCCAGCATCCATCCATCCATCCTCTCCTCTCCTAGACCAGCTAGCCAGCATCCTTCCATCCTCTCCTAGACCAGCTAGCCAACATCTATCCATCCTTTACTAGACCAGCTAGCCAGCATCCATCCATCCATCCTCTACTAGACCAGCTAGCCAGCATCCATCCACCCATCCTCTCCTCTCCTAGACCAGCTAGCCAGCATCCATCCATCCTCTCCTCGACCAGCTAGCCAGCATCCATCCATCCTCTACTAGACCAGCTAGCCAGCATCCATCTTCTCCTCTCCTCTACTAGACCAGCTAGCCAGCATCCATCCTCTCCTCTCCTCTACTAGGCCAGCTAGCCAGCATCCATCCTCTCCTCTACTAGACCAGCTAGCCAGCATCCATCTTCTCCTCTTTTAGACCAGCTAGCCAGCATCCATCTTCTCCTCTCCTCTACTAGACCAGCTAGCCAGCATCCATCCTCTCCTCTCCTCCACTAGGCCAGCTAGCCAGCATCCATCCATCCCCTCTACTAGGCCAGCTAGCCTGCATCCATCCTCTCCTCTACTAGACCAGCTAGCCAGCATCCATCTTCTCCTCTTTTAGACCAGCTAGCCAGCATCCATCCTTTCCTCTCCTCTACTAGGCCAGATAGCAAGCATCCATCCTCTTCTAGATGAGCTAGCCAGCATCCATCCTATCCTCTCCACTAGTAGAACACACAAGCATCCATCCTCTCGTCATCTTTACTATAAAATCAAGCCAGCATCCACTCTCTCCTCTCCTCTACAAGACCAGCTAGCTAGCCAACAACATCCATCCACCCATCCCCTCCTCTCCTAGACCAGCTTGCCAGCATCCATCCTCTCCTCTACTAGACCAGCTAGCCAGCATCCATCTTATCCTCTTTTAGGCCAGCTAGCCAGCATCCATCCTCTCCTCTCCTCTACTAGACCAGCTAGCCAGCATCCATCTTCTCCTCTCCTCTACTAGACCAGCTAGCCAGCATCCATCCTCTCCTCGCCTCTACTAGGCCAGCTAGCCAGCATCCATCCTCTCCTCTCCTCTACTACTAGACCAGCTAGCCAGCATCAAACAATCACCCCTCTCCTCTTCTAGACCAGCTAGACAGCATCCATCCTCTCCTCTCCTCTCCTCTACTAGGCCAGATAGCAAGCATCCATCCTCTTCTAGACGAGCTAACCAGCATCCATCCTATCCTCTCCACTAGTAGACCACACAAGCATCCATCCTCTCGTCATCTATACTATAAGCCAGCTTACACTCTCTCCTCTCCTCTACAAGACCAACTAGCTAGCCAACATCCATCCACCCATCCTCTCCTCTCCTAGACCAGCTAGCCAGCATCCATCCATCCTCTCCTCGACCAGCAATCCAGCATCCATCCATCCTCTACTAGACCAGCTAGCCAGCATCCATCCATCCTCTACTAGACCAGCTAGCCAGCATCCACCCATCCTCTACTAGACCAGCTAGCCAGCATCCATCCATCCTCTCCTAGACCAGCTAGCCAGCATCCATCCATCCATCCTCTCCTAGACCAGCTAGCCAGCATCCATCCATCCTCTACTACACCAGCTAGCCAGCATCCATCCATCCTCTCCTAGACCAGCTAGCCAGAATCCATCCATCCTCTCCTAGACCAGCTAGCCAGCATCCATCCATCCTCTCCTCTACTAGACCAGCTAGCCAACATCCATCCATCCATCCTCTCCTTGACCAGCTAGACAGCATCCATCCATCCATCCATCCATCCATCCATCCTCTCCTTGACCATTTCGTCGTGCTGAGCTATTAACCTGAAATCAACCCAATGAGTCCCACCGTCAGATTTTTGGTCTTCTAAACTCTTTGTGAACATTTTATGTTTACAGTCTTCTGAGTTGTACTCTTGGTCTATTTGTTCTGCAGCCGTAGATACCAATCATTCGTCTCCGTGACTATAACGGTGGCTGAGTTTGAGCGCTGTCTGTGAGACAAGGGTGGATCCCGAAGGGTCTTTTTTTTCTGTATAAAATGTTGGTAGAGTTTGAATGGTTTGCTATGAAAAGCAGAGACTCTCATGAACAGGCTCGTGTAATATATTTTCCTCTATGACCTCACAAAGCTCCACAAGAGTCGTTAAAAGGTAAGGGGCTCTTCTACATAGAAAATCATAGGATATCTCAGGACATAGTGTCTATAATACTGTAATAAGCTCACATAATATCTCTCACAAACTCCAAACTCCACATAGTTAAGCCAGTATCCATCCTCTCCTCTCCTCATCTGTCCCTCCCACCGCGATACCACAGTGAGACGACTGCAGACGACTGTAGACGACTGTCTCGTGGTCAAGTTGAGCTGCGTATGTGTGATGTACATCATCTGTAATCAGATAAGTTGGGTACCATCCTCCTGCTTCCCCTCCACAAGAAAATGTGTCTACTGAACTGAGAGCCAGAATGCCACTGTCACATTAACAGACAGAGAGAAAGAGACAGAGACAGAGACAGAGACAGAGAGAGAGAGAGAGAGAGAGAGAGAGAGAGAGAGAGAGAGAGAGAGAGAGAGAGAGAGAGAGAGAGAGAGAGAGAGAGAGAGAGAGAGACAGAGAGACAGAGAGAGAGAGGCAGAGAGACACGGACAGAGAGAGAGAGACACGGACAGAGAGAGAGAGAGAGAGGGACAGAGAGAGGGAGAGAGAGAGGGACAGAGAGAGAGAGGGACAGAGAGACAGAGAGGGACAGAGAGACAGAGAGAGAGAGAGACAGAGAGACAGAGAGAGAGAGAGAGAGAGGCAGAGAGACACGGACAGAGAGAGAGAGACACGGACAGAGAGAGAGAGAGGGACAGAGAGAGAGAGAGAGAGAGAGAGAGAGAGAGAGAGAGGGACAGAGAGAGAGAGAGAGAGAGAGAGGGACAGAGAGAGAGAGAGGGACAGAGAGAGAGAGAGAGAGAGAGAGAGGGACAGAGAGACAGAGAGGGACAGAGAGACAGAGAGACAGAGAGGGACAGAGAGACAGAGAGAGAGTGAGGGACAGAGAGACAGAGAGAGAGAGAGAGAGAGAGAGAGAGAGAGAGAGAGAGAGAGAGAGAGAGAGAGAGAGAGAGAGAGAGAGAGAGAGAGAGAGAGAATGCAGTCTGTTGCCTGGGCTGGTAAACAAACACCCAAAGATGTTTTGCATGACAGAAACACTGCCAGCTCTTTCAGGCGAGGCCAGAGATAATGTTGAAAGGCTGCGATTCCTCTCTCTCTATCTCTCTCCCTCTGTCTATCTCTCTCTTAACTCTTTAACCCATTCAATTGGTTCAAGCAGAGTGCATATTTTAATATGCATGACAGAATGTCACATTATGAAAAAGACAAAACAGTCTGCCATTACGCTATTGTACCTTCTATTTAATTTGCACATAATACCGCGCCTTCGTGTCGGCAAGGCAACACGTCGGCAAGGCAACACGTCGGCAAGGCAACGTGCATTTTTTTGATCTGGCGGAGGAAAGCTCGGAGCTTTCAAGTGTATTGTTTTTAATGAGGTATTACTGCACATCGTGAGTAATTGTTTTTCGGCCAAGAGAAATGCGTTTGGTCGCTGAGGTAAAACTTTCCCTCGGTTCCTTTTAGTGTTATCCATCACTGTTCAGTAATGAGAGAAGAAGGCATTATTAAACATTATTAAACTCTTGTTTCTCCGGGTCGTAGTGGATCGTTCATTGTTATTTACTTCCCTAGAGCTATTTTTTTTGTTGCCTGTCAGAAAGGGCTAGCTAGGCTAGTTAATGTTATCATCACTGAGATTTTGCTTCCAGCGTGCTGGCAAAAGTTAGCCAATTATTTGTGTATCTCTAGGGTTGGAAAAAGAAGCAAACATGAGAAACAAAATGGCTAATTATAGGAATGCAATTGATTAAAATGTTAAAAGTGATGTGTAAGTAATGTTATGAGTCGGAACAGGACAGTGATATTTAATAGATGGATGACTGCATGTGTTTCCCACAATAATAAAGTCCTTACCAGACACCCCATTTAACAACAATACAAATGTTGTTCATATCTATTCATCTTTGATGTAGCGTTGTCAGAATACTATAGTGTAGTACAGTATTGTATTGTATTGTATAGTATAGTATTTTTTTTATTTAATTTATATTTCTATGGATTTGTTATTGGAAAACAGAATAGTGCCTTGAATAATTTATTTCTGAATTTATTTAAAAGCAGTTTAAACCGCAATGTCATTTTTCTTCAGAACAGACAGAGAGAGAAAGGTCACACTAGACCCAAATTACATATTTATTGACCTCCATTTTTAAATGGAGACATTTAGAGACACAGGTTGTAACAACCCTCATCTCAATATGTTTTTAACCAAAGTGTGTGTCTCACGTCTCAGCTTGACTGGAAAAAAAACACAACCCCCTGCCCCCCATCTCTCCTTTATAGAGGGAAATAAAAAAAATGAAAACCTCCTATGCAGTCTGCAGAACTGGCAGTTCTCTGTTCTCTCTCTGCTCTCTCTCTCTCTGTTCTCTCTCTCTCTGTTCTCTCTCTCTGTTCTCTCTCTCTCTCTCTCTCTGCTCTCTCTCTCTCTGTTCTCTCTCTCTCTGTTCTCTCTCTCTCTCTGTTCTCTCTGCTCTCTCTCTCTGTTCTCTCTCTCTCTCTGTTCTCTCTGCTCTCTCTCTCTCTGTTCTCTCTCTCTCTGCTCTCTCTGTTCTCTCTCTGTTCTCTCTGTTCTCTCTGTTCTCTCTGTTCTCTCTGTTCTCTCTGTTTCTCTCTGTCTCTCTCTCTCTCTCTCTCTCTCTCTCTCTCTCTCTCTCTCTCTCTCTCTCTCTCTCATGCAGTCTGCAGAACCTGCAGCCCTTTGCCTAAACACTGCTCATCCAAAGTCATTTGCAGCAAAAATCCATTATCGTCATCACTTCTGGTGATGAATTCCCTGTGATGGTGGCGGGCCCGCAGCAGTCTCCACTCATAATGCCATTCTGCTCTTGTTGGCAGCGCTCCCCTTCAGATAGCTCACTCTGCTCCCAGCAGCCAGCCCAGTGCCAGACATACAGGCAGGAGGGTGTGCTGGGTTTAGCTGGGTTGGATTGGGTTGTGCCTCTTTAAGCAAAAATATACACAAAGGGGTGGTAGGCAGGTATTACATCCCATAGGGTTGGTTGGTCTGCCAGTCAGCCAGTCAGTCAGACAGTCAGTCAGTCAGCCAGTCAGTCAGTCAGTCAGACAGTCAGTCAGTTAGTCAGCCAGTCAGTTAGTCAGTTAGTCTGCCAGTCAGTCAGCCAGTAAGTCAATTAGTCTGCCAGTCAGTCAGACAGTCAGTCAGTTAGTCAGCTAGTCAGTCAGCCAGTCAGTCAGTTAGTCTGCCAGTCAGTAAACCAGTCAGTCAGTTAGTCAGCTAGTCAGTTAGTTTCCCAGTCAGTCAGCCAGTCAGTCAGTCAGCCAGTCAGTCAGTTAGTCTGCCAGTCAGTCAGCCAGTCAGTCTGTTATTCTGCCAGTCAGTCAGTCAGTCAGCCAGCCTGTCAGTTAGTCTGCTATTCAGTCAGTCATTAAGTCAGTCTGTTAGTCTGCCAGTCAGTCAGCCAGTCAGTCAGTTATTCTGCCAGTCAGTCAGTTGGTCAGCCAGCCAGTCAGCCAATAAGTTAGTCAGTCGGTCAGCCAGTTAGTCAGTAAGTCAGCCAGTCAGCCAGTCAGTCAGTCAGTCAGCCAATCAGCCAGTCAATCAGCCAGTCAATCAGTTATCCAATCAGTTAGTCAGTTGGTCAGCGAGTCAGTGAGTTAGTCAGCCAGTCAGCCAGTCAGTCAGTCAGTCAGTCAGTCAGCCAATCAGTTAGTCACTTTGTCAGTCAGTCAGCCAGTCAGCCAGTCAGTTAGCCAGTCAGCCAGTCAGCCAGTCAATCAGCCAGTCAATCAGTTATCCAATCAGTTAGTCAGTTGGTCAGCCAGTCAGTTAGTAAGCCAGTCAGCCAGTCAATCAGCCAGTCAATCAGTTATCCAATCAGTTAGTCAGTTGGTCAGCGAGTCAGTGAGTTAGTCAGCCAGTCAGCCAGTCAGTCAGTCAGTCAGCCAGTCAGTTAGCCAGTCAGCCAGTCAGTCAGTTAGTAAGCCAGTCAGCCAGTCAGTCAGTCAGCCAGTCAGCCAATCAGTTAGTCACTGAGTCAGTCAGTCAGCCAGTCAGCCAGTCAGTTAGCCAGTCAGCCAGTCAATCAGTCAGTTAGCCAGTCAGCCAGTCAGCCAGTCAATCAGTTAGCCAATCAGTTAATCAGTTGGTCAGCCAGTCAGTGAGTTAGTCAGCCAGTCAGTCAGTCAGTCAGTCAGCCAATCAGTTAGTCAGTTGGTCAGCCGCACTGCGATGCCAAGTTTCAATTTCATTACCCACTTTGGAGTGGATTGACAGTGGTTTAAATGGGTGGCAAAATCAGATTCTTTGGAGTGGATTGACAGTGGTTTAAATGGGTGGCAAAATCAGATTCTTTGGAGTGGATTGACATTGATTGGTTTAAATGGGTGGCAAAATCAGATTCTTTGGAGTGGATTGACATTGATTGGTTTAAATGGGTGGCAAAATCAGATTCTTTGGAGTGGATTGACAGTGGTTTAAATGGGTGGCAAAATCAGATTCTTTGGAGTGGATTGACAGTGGTTTAAATGGGCGGCAAAATCAGATTCTTTGGAGTGGATTGACATTGATTGGTTTAAATGGGTGGCAAAATCAGATTCTTTGGAGTGGATTGACAGTGGTTTAAATGGGTGGCAAAATCAGATTCTTTGGAGTGGATTGACATTGATTGGTTTAAATGGGTGGCAAAATCAGATTCTTTGGAGTGGATTGACAGTGGTTTAAATGGGTGGCAAAATCAGATTCTTTGGAGTGGATTGACATTGATTGGTTTAAATGGGTGGCAAAATCAGATTCTTTGGAGTGGATTGACAGTGGTTTAAATGGGTGGCAAAATCAGATTCTTTGGAGTGGATTGACATTGATTGGTTTAAATGGGTGGCAAAATCAGATTCTTTGGAGTGGATTGACAGTGGTTTAAATGGGTGGCAAAATCAGATTCTTTGGAGTGGATTGACATTGATTGGTTTAAATGGGTGGCAAAATCAGATTCTTTGGAGTGGATTGACAGTGGTTTAAATGGGTGGCAAAATCAGATTCTTTGGAGTGGATTGACATTGATTGGTTTAAATGGGTGGCAAAATCAGATTCTTTGGAGTGGATTGACAGTGGTTTAAATGGGTGGCAAAATCAGATTCTTTGGAGTGGATTGACATTGATTGGTTTAAATGGGTGGCAAAATCAGATTCTTTGGAGTGGATTGACAGTGGTTTAAATGGGTGGCAAAATCAGATTCTTTGGAGTGGATTGACATTGATTGGTTTAAATGGGTGGCAAAATCAGATTCTTTGGAGTGGATTGACATTGATTGGTTTAAATGGGTGGCAAAATCAGATTCTTTGGAGTGGATTGACAGTGGTTTAAATGGGTGGCAAAATCAGATTCTTTGGAGTGGATTGACAGTGGTTTAAATGGGCGGCAAAATCAGATTCTTTGGAGTGGATTGACATTGATTGGTTTAAATGGGTGGCAAAATCAGATTCTTTGGAGTGGATTGACAGTGGTTTAAATGGGTGGCAAAATCAGATTCTTTGGAGTGGATTGACATTGATTGGTTTAAATGGGTGGCAAAATCAGATTCTTTGGAGTGGATTGACAGTGGTTTAAATGGGTGGCAAAATCAGATTCTTTGGAGTGGATTGACAGTGGTTTAAATGGGTGGCAAAATCAGATTCTTTGGAGTGGATTGACAGTGGTTTAAATGGGTGGCAAAATCAGATTCTTTGGAGTGGATTGACAGTGGTTTAAATGGGTGGCAAAATCAGATTCTTTGGAGTGGATTGACAGTGGTTTAAATGGGTGGCAAAATCAGATTCTTTGGAGTGGATTGACAGTGGTTTAAATGGGTGGCAAAATCAGATTCTTTGGAGTGGATTGACAGTGGTTTAAATGGGCGGCAAAATCAGATTCTTTGGAGTGGATTGACAGTGGTTTAAATGGGCGGCAAAATCAGATTCTTTGGAGTGGATTGACAGTGGTTTAAATGGGCGGCAAAATCAGATTCTTTGGAGTGGATTGACAGTGGTTTAAATGGGCGGCAAAATCAGATTCTTTGGAGTGGATTGACAGTGGTTTAAATGGGCGGCAAAATCAGATTCTTTGGAGTGGATTGACAGTGGTTTAAATGGGTGGCAAAATCAGATTCTTTGGAGTGGATTGACAGTGGTTTAAATGGGTGGCAAAATCAGATTCTTTGGAGTGGATTGACAGTGGTTTAAATGGGTGGCAAAATCAGATTCTTTGGAGTGGATTGACAGTGGTTTAAATGGGCGGCAAAATCAGATTCTTTGGAGTGGATTGACAGTGGTTTAAATGGGCGGCAAAATCAGATTCTTTGGAGTGGATTGACATTGATTGGTTTAAATGGGTGGCAAAATCAGATTCTTTGGAGTGGATTGACAGTGGTTTAAATGGGTGGCAAAATCAGATTCTTTGGAGTGGATTGACAGTGGTTTAAATGGGTGGCAAAATCAGATTCTTTGGAGTGGATTGACATTGATTGGTTTAAATGGGTGGCAAAATCAGATTCTTTGGAGTGGATTGACATTGATTGGTTTAAATGGGTGGCAAAATCAGATTCTTTGGAGTGGATTGACAGTGGTTTAAATGGGCGGCAAAATCAGATTCTTTGGAGTGGATTGACAGTGGTTTAAATGGGCGGCAAAATCAGATTCTTTGGAGTGGATTGACAGTGGTTTAAATGGGTGGCAAAATCAGATTCTTTGGAGTGGATTGACAGTGGTTTAAATGGGTGGCAAAATCAGATTCTTTGGAGTGGATTGACAGTGGTTTAAATGGGCGGCAAAATCAGATTCTTTGGAGTGGATTGACAGTGGTTTAAATGGGCGGCAAAATCAGATTCTTTGGAGTGGATTGACATTGATTGGTTTAAATGGGTGGCAAAATCAGATTCTTTGGAGTGGATTGACAGTGGTTTAAATGGGCGGCAAAATCAGATTCTTTGGAGTGGATTGACAGTGGTTTAAATGGGCGGCAAAATCAGATTCTTTGGAGTGGATTGACAGTGGTTTAAATGGGCGGCAAAATCAGATTCTTTGGAGTGGATTGACATTGATTGGTTTAAATGGGCGGCAAAATCAGATTCTTTGGAGTGGATTGACATTGATTGGTTTAAATGGGCGGCAAAATCAGATTCTTTGGAGTGGATTGACAGTGGTTTAAATGGGCGGCAAAATCAGATTCTTTGGAGTGGATTGACATTGATTGGTTTAAATGGGCGGCAAAATCAGATTCTTTGGAGTGGATTGACAGTGGTTTAAATGGGTGGCAAAATCAGATTCTTTGGAGTGGATTGACAGTGGTTTAAATGGGTGGCAAAATCAGATTCTTTGGAGTGGATTGACATTGATTGGTTTAAATGGGTGGCAAAATCAGATTCTTTGGAGTGGATTGACATTGATTGGTTTAAATGGGTGGCAAAATCAGATTCTTTGGAGTGGATTGACAGTGGTTTAAATGGGCGGCAAAATCAGATTCTTTGGAGTGGATTGACAGTGGTTTAAATGGGTGGCAAAATCAGATTCTTTGGAGTGGATTGACATTGATTGGTTTAAATGGGTGGCAAAATCAGATTCTTTGGAGTGGATTGACATTGGTTTAAATGGGCGGCAAAATCAGATTCTTTGGAGTGGATTGACAGTGGTTTAAATGGGTGGCAAAATCAGATTCTTTGGAGTGGATTGACATTGATTGGTTTAAATGGGCGGCAAAATCAGATTCTTTGGAGTGGATTGACAGTGGTTTAAATGGGTGGCAAAATCAGATTCTTTGGAGTGGATTGACATTGATTGGTTTAAATGGGTGGCAAAATCAGATTCTTTGGAGTGGATTGACATTGATTGGTTTAAATGGGTGGCAAAATCAGATTCTTTGGAGTGGATTGACAGTGGTTTAAATGGGTGGCAAAATCAGATTCTTTGGAGTGGATTGACATTGATTGGTTTAAATGGGTGGCAAAATCAGATTCTTTGGAGTGGATTGACATTGATTGGTTTAAATGGGTGGCAAAATCAGATTCTTTGGAGTGGATTGACAGTGGTTTAAATGGGTGGCAAAATCAGATTCTTTGGAGTGGATTGACATTGATTGGTTTAAATGGGTGGCAAAATCAGATTCTTTGGAGTGGATTGACATTGATTGGTTTAAATGGGTGGCAAAATCAGATTCTTTGGAGTGGATTGACATTGATTGGTTTAAATGGGTGGCAAAATCAGATTCTTTGGAGTGGATTGACAGTGGTTTAAATGGGCGGCAAAATCAGATTCTTTGGAGTGGATTGACATTGATTGGTTTAAATGGGCGGCAAAATCAGATTCTTTGGAGTGGATTGACATTGATTGGTTTAAATGGGCGGCAAAATCAGATTCTTTGGAGTGGATTGACAGTGGTTTAAATGGGCGGCAAAATCAGATTCTTTGGAGTGGATTGACATTGATTGGTTTAAATGGGTGGCAAAATCAGATTCTTTGGAGTGGATTGACATTGATTGGTTTAAATGGGTGGCAAAATCAGATTCTTTGGAGTGGATTGACATTGATTGGTTTAAATGGGTGGCAAAATCAGATTCTTTGGAGTGGATTGACATTGATTGGTTTAAATGGGTGGCAAAATCAGATTCTTTGGAGTGGATTGACATTGATTGGTTTAAATGGGCGGCAAAATCAGATTCTTTGGAGTGGATTGACATTGATTGGTTTAAATGGGCGGCAAAATCAGATTCTTTGGAGTGGATTGACATTGATTGGTTTAAATGGGCGGCAAAATCAGATTCTTTGGAGTGGATTGACATTGATTGGTTTAAATGGGCGGCAAAATCAGATTCTTTGGAGTGGATTGACATTGATTGGTTTAAATGGGTGGCAAAATCAGATTCTTTGGAGTGGATTGACATTGATTGGTTTAAATGGGCGGCAAAATCAGATTCTTTGGAGTGGATTGACATTGATTGGTTTAAATGGGCGGCAAAATCAGATTCTTTGGAGTGGATTGACAGTGGTTTAAATGGGCGGCAAAATCAGATTCTTTGGAGTGGATTGACAGTGGTTTAAATGGGCGGCAAAATCAGATTCTTTGGAGTGGATTGACATTGATTGGTTTAAATGGGCGGCAAAATCAGATTCTTTGGAGTGGATTGACATTGATTGGTTTAAATGGGCGGCAAAATCAGATTCTTTGGAGTGGATTGACATTGATTGGTTTAAATGGGTGGCAAAATCAGATTCTTTGGAGTGGATTGACAGTGGTTTAAATGGGTGGCAAAATCAGATTCTTTGGAGTGGATTGACAGTGGTTTAAATGGGCGGCAAAATCAGATTCTTTGGAGTGGATTGACATTGATTGGTTTAAATGGGCGGCAAAATCAGATTCTTTGGAGTGGATTGACATTGATTGGTTTAAATGGGCGGCAAAATCAGATTCTTTGGAGTGGATTGACATTGATTGGTTTAAATGGGCGGCAAAATCAGATTCTTTGGAGTGGATTGACATTGATTGGTTTAAATGGGCGGCAAAATCAGATTCTTTGGAGTGGATTGACATTGATTGGTTTAAATGGGCGGCAAAATCAGATTCTTTGGAGTGGATTGACATTGATTGGTTTAAATGGGCGGCAAAATCAGATTCTTTGGAGTGGATTGACATTGATTGGTTTAAATGGGCGGCAAAATCAGATTCTTTGGAGTGGATTGACATTGATTGGTTTAAATGGGTGGCAAAATCAGATTCTTTGGAGTGGATTGACAGTGGTTTAAATGGGTGGCAAAATCAGATTCTTTGGAGTGGATTGACATTGATTGGTTTAAATGGGCGGCAAAATCAGATTCTTTGGAGTGGATTGACATTGATTGGTTTAAATGGGCGGCAAAATCAGATTCTTTGGAGTGGATTGACATTGATTGGTTTAAATGGGTGGCAAAATCAGATTCTTTGGAGTGGATTGACAGTGGTTTAAATGGGTGGCAAAATCAGATTCTTTGGAGTGGATTGACAGTGGTTTAAATGGGCGGCAAAATCAGATTCTTTGGAGTGGATTGACATTGATTGGTTTAAATGGGCGGCAAAATCAGATTCTTTGGAGTGGATTGACATTGATTGGTTTAAATGGGCGGCAAAATCAGATTCTTTGGAGTGGATTGACATTGATTGGTTTAAATGGGCGGCAAAATCAGATTCTTTGGAGTGGATTGACATTGATTGGTTTAAATGGGCGGCAAAATCAGATTCTTTGGAGTGGATTGACATTGATTGGTTTAAATGGGCGGCAAAATCAGATTCTTTGGAGTGGATTGACATTGATTGGTTTAAATGGGCGGCAAAATCAGATTCTTTGGAGTGGATTGACATTGATTGGTTTAAATGGGTGGCAAAATCAGATTCTTTGGAGTGGATTGACATTGATTGGTTTAAATGGGTGGCAAAATCAGATTCTTTGGAGTGGATTGACATTGATTGGTTTAAATGGGTGGCAAAATCAGATTCTTTGGAGTGGATTGACATTGATTGGTTTAAATGGGTGGCAAAATCAGATTCTTTGGAGTGGATTGACATTGATTGGTTTAAATGGGTGGCAAAATCAGATTCTTTGGAGTGGATTGACATTGATTGGTTTAAATGGGCGGCAAAATCAGATTCTTTGGAGTGGATTGACATTGATTGGTTTAAATGGGCGGCAAAATCAGATTCTTTGGAGTGGATTGACAGTGGTTTAAATGGGCGGCAAAATCAGATTCTTTGGAGTGGATTGACAGTGGTTTAAATGGGCGGCAAAATCAGATTCTTTGGAGTGGATTGACAGTGGTTTAAATGGGCGGCAAAATCAGATTCTTTGGAGTGGATTGACATTGATTGGTTTAAATGGGCGGCAAAATCAGATTCTTTGGAGTGGATTGACATTGATTGGTTTAAATGGGCGGCAAAATCAGATTCTTTGGAGTGGATTGACATTGATTGGTTTAAATGGGTGGCAAAATCAGATTCTTTGGAGTGGATTGACATTGATTGGTTTAAATGGGCGGCAAAATCAGATTCTTTGGAGTGGATTGACATTGATTGGTTTAAATGGGTGGCAAAATCAGATTCTTTGGAGTGGATTGACATTGATTGGTTTAAATGGGCGGCAAAATCAGATTCTTTGGAGTGGATTGACAGTGGTTTAAATGGGCGGCAAAATCAGATTCTTTGGAGTGGATTGACAGTGGTTTAAATGGGCGGCAAAATCAGATTCTTTGGAGTGGATTGACAGTGGTTTAAATGGGCGGCAAAATCAGATTCTTTGGAGTGGATTGACATTGATTGGTTTAAATGGGCGGCAAAATCAGATTCTTTGGAGTGGATTGACATTGATTGGTTTAAATGGGCGGCAAAATCAGATTCTTTGGAGTGGATTGACATTGATTGGTTTAAATGGGTGGCAAAATCAGATTCTTTGGAGTGGATTGACATTGATTGGTTTAAATGGGCGGCAAAATCAGATTCTTTGGAGTGGATTGACATTGATTGGTTTAAATGGGCGGCAAAATCAGATTCTTTGGAGTGGATTGACATTGATTGGTTTAAATGGGCGGCAAAATCAGATTCTTTGGAGTGGATTGACATTGATTGGTTTAAATGGGCGGCAAAATCAGATTCTTTGGAGTGGATTGACATTGATTGGTTTAAATGGGTGGCAAAATCAGATTCTTTGGAGTGGATTGACATTGATTGGTTTAAATGGGTGGCAAAATCAGATTCTTTGGAGTGGATTGACATTGATTGGTTTAAATGGGTGGCAAAATCAGATTCTTTGAGTGGATTGACATTGATTGGTTTAAATGGGCGGCAAAATCAGATTCTTTGGAGTGGATTGACATTGATTGGTTTAAATGGGCGGCAAAATCAGATTCTTTGGAGTGGATTGACAGTGGTTTAAATGGGCGGCAAAATCAGATTCTTTGGAGTGGATTGACATTGATTGGTTTAAATGGGCGGCAAAATCAGATTCTTTGGAGTGGATTGACATTGATTGGTTTAAATGGGTGGCAAAATCAGATTCTTTGGAGTGGATTGACATTGATTGGTTTAAATGGGTGGCAAAATCAGATTCTTTGGAGTGGATTGACATTGATTGGTTTAAATGGGTGGCAAAATCAGATTCTTTGGAGTGGATTGACATTGATTGGTTTAAATGGGCGGCAAAATCAGATTCTTTGGAGTGGATTGACATTGATTGGTTTAAATGGGCGGCAAAATCAGATTCTTTGGAGTGGATTGACATTGATTGGTTTAAATGGGCGGCAAAATCAGATTCTTTGGAGTGGATTGACATTGATTGGTTTAAATGGGCGGCAAAATCAGATTCTTTGGAGTGGATTGACATTGATTGGTTTAAATGGGCGGCAAAATCAGATTCTTTGGAGTGGATTGACATTGATTGGTTTAAATGGGCGGCAAAATCAGATTCTTTGGAGTGGATTGACATTGATTGGTTTAAATGGGCGGCAAAATCAGATTCTTTGGAGTGGATTGACATTGATTGGTTTAAATGGGCGGCAAAATCAGATTCTTTGGAGTGGATTGACATTGATTGGTTTAAATGGGCGGCAAAATCAGATTCTTTGGAGTGGATTGACATTGATTGGTTTAAATGGGCGGCAAAATCAGATTCTTTGGAGTGGATTGACATTGATTGGTTTAAATGGGTGGCAAAATCAGATTCTTTGGAGTGGATTGACAGTGGTTTAAATGGGTGGCAAAATCAGATTCTTTGGAGTGGATTGACAGTGGTTTAAATGGGCGGCAAAATCAGATTCTTTGGAGTGGATTGACATTGATTGGTTTAAATGGGCGGCAAAATCAGATTCTTTGGAGTGGATTGACATTGATTGGTTTAAATGGGCGGCAAAATCAGATTCTTTGGAGTGGATTGACATTGATTGGTTTAAATGGGCGGCAAAATCAGATTCTTTGGAGTGGATTGACATTGATTGGTTTAAATGGGCGGCAAAATCAGATTCTTTGGAGTGGATTGACATTGATTGGTTTAAATGGGCGGCAAAATCAGATTCTTTGGAGTGGATTGACATTGATCGGTTTAAATGGGCGGCAAAATCAGATTCTTTGGAGTGGATTGACATTGATTGGTTTAAATGGGCGGCAAAATCAGATTCTTTGGAGTGGATTGACATTGATTGGTTTAAATGGGCGGCAAAATCAGATTCTTTGGAGTGGATTGACATTGATTGGTTTAAATGGGTGGCAAAATCAGATTCTTTGGAGTGGATTGACATTGATTGGTTTAAATGGGTGGCAAAATCAGATTCTTTGGAGTGGATTGACATTGATTGGTTTAAATGGGTGGCAAAATCAGATTCTTTGGAGTGGATTGACATTGATTGGTTTAAATGGGTGGCAAAATCAGATTCTTTGGAGTGGATTGACATTGATTGGTTTAAATGGGTGGCAAAATCAGATTCTTTGGAGTGGATTGACATTGATTGGTTTAAATGGGCGGCAAAATCAGATTCTTTGGAGTGGATTGACATTGATTGGTTTAAATGGGCGGCAAAATCAGATTCTTTGGAGTGGATTGACAGTGGTTTAAATGGGCGGCAAAATCAGATTCTTTGGAGTGGATTGACAGTGGTTTAAATGGGCGGCAAAATCAGATTCTTTGGAGTGGATTGACAGTGGTTTAAATGGGCGGCAAAATCAGATTCTTTGGAGTGGATTGACATTGATTGGTTTAAATGGGCGGCAAAATCAGATTCTTTGGAGTGGATTGACATTGATTGGTTTAAATAGGCGGCAAAATCAGATTCTTTGGAGTGGATTGACATTGATTGGTTTAAATGGGTGGCAAAATCAGATTCTTTGGAGTGGATTGACATTGATTGGTTTAAATGGGCGGCAAAATCAGATTCTTTGGAGTGGATTGACATTGATTGGTTTAAATGGGTGGCAAAATCAGATTCTTTGGAGTGGATTGACATTGATTGGTTTAAATGGGCGGCAAAATCAGATTCTTTGGAGTGGATTGACAGTGGTTTAAATGGGCGGCAAAATCAGATTCTTTGGAGTGGATTGACAGTGGTTTAAATGGGCGGCAAAATCAGATTCTTTGGAGTGGATTGACAGTGGTTTAAATGGGCGGCAAAATCAGATTCTTTGGAGTGGATTGACATTGATTGGTTTAAATGGGCGGCAAAATCAGATTCTTTGGAGTGGATTGACATTGATTGGTTTAAATGGGCGGCAAAATCAGATTCTTTGGAGTGGATTGACATTGATTGGTTTAAATGGGTGGCAAAATCAGATTCTTTGGAGTGGATTGACATTGATTGGTTTAAATGGGCGGCAAAATCAGATTCTTTGGAGTGGATTGACATTGATTGGTTTAAATGGGCGGCAAAATCAGATTCTTTGGAGTGGATTGACATTGATTGGTTTAAATGGGCGGCAAAATCAGATTCTTTGGAGTGGATTGACATTGATTGGTTTAAATGGGTGGCAAAATCAGATTCTTTGGAGTGGATTGACATTGATTGGTTTAAATGGGTGGCAAAATCAGATTCTTTGGAGTGGATTGACAGTGGTTTAAATGGGCGGCAAAATTAGATTCTTTGGAGTGGATTGACATTGATTGGTTTAAATGGGTGGCAAAATCAGATTCTTTGGAGTGGATTGACATTGATTGGTTTAAATGGGCGGCAAAATCAGATTCTTTGGAGTGGATTGACATTGATTGGTTTAAATGGGTGGCAAAATCAGATTCTTTGGAGTGGATTGACATTGATTGGTTTAAATGGGTGGCAAAATCAGATTCTTTGGAGTGGATTGACAGTGGTTTAAATGGGCGGCAAAATCAGATTCTTTGGAGTGGATTGACATTGATTGGTTTAAATGGGTGGCAAAATCAGATTCTTTGGAGTGGATTGACATTGATTGGTTTAAATGGGCGGCAAAATCAGATTCTTTGGAGTGGATTGACATTGATTGGTTTAAATGGGTGGCAAAATCAGATTCTTTGGAGTGGATTGACATTGATTGGTTTAAATGGGTGGCAAAATCAGATTCTTTGGAGTGGATTGACATTGATTGGTTTAAATGGGTGGCAAAATCAGATTCTTTGGAGTGGATTGACATTGATTGGTTTAAATGGGTGGCAAAATCAGATTCTTGATTTGTCAATAACTTCTTTTAGCTTTTCTCAAAATACGTGAAGAGATGCACCATGGGGCATGGTGACATTTGGTGACATTTGGTGACATTTGGTGCTATGGTTAATGAAGATCTTTGAACTATTTTTTAGCATGTTAGCTTATGTGCTATTATGCATCTACTGGTATAGTGTGGCCATCTTTCAATGCATCAACGTTATTTTCTCAAACAGGGACTACTTTGATGAGACAAAAAGACTACATTTTGGTGTGAATCTTACTTTTGGTACATGAAAAGTATTTTTTTTTTTATGATTATTTTAAGCATTAATAGCGTTACATAGTCCAAAAAGCTAACTGTTCATAGTTTCCTTATGTTTTAAAATATCCAAACTTACATGGTTTATCATGGTAGGCTTTGATGACCCTGAAAAGTGTCAAGGTCATAGGTCATTGTAGATTGGAAATACAGAGGATTTAAATGGAAATGGAAAATCAGATTTCCTGATTTATCATTTAACTCAGCCATCTCATAACCTATTTTTTTCCAATTCTCTTAGCTTTTCTCAAACTAAGTTGAAACTTCTTAGGGATCGGCGTCCCGTCAACAGGACAGACGTAAAGCCTGCAGCGCTTTGTGTCACGATCGCAAATTTTAGAGCAACAATAAATGTCGCTACATATAAGTGTCTTATATCGTCTGAAAGCGTAAATTCTTGTTAATGTAGCGGCACTGTCCAATTTCCAGTAGCTATTACTGCTAAAAAATGCCATGCTATTGTTTGAGGAGAGCTCCTAACAACAAAACACTTTTTTCACCGCGATAGGTTTGATAAATTCACCTCTGAAGGTGAAATGTGTACTGACATTCTGAAATCGTGCTCTGATTTATCATCCAAAGGGTCCCAGAGATAACATGAAGTGTTGTTTTGTTAGATAAAACCCTTTTTCATATCCTAAAAAGGTCAATATAGAATGGACGATTGATTTTGTATTTCCACTCGTTCAATTTGCAAAGAAAGGAATCGGTGAAAATCTAACCGTAAACGTAGTTTCAACCAGTCAAATCACATTAGTTTTTATTCCTCAGAGATCCTAGAACGTAACCAGACTTCACTATATCATTAGGGGTGTAGCATATCCTATAGGACACCATATCAGAGATCCTAGAACCTAACCAGACTTCACTATATCATTAGGGGTGTAGTATATCCTATAGGACACCATATCAGAGATCCTAGAACGTAACCAGACATCACTATATCATTAGGGGTGTAGTATATCCTATAGGACACCATATCAGAGATCCTAGAACGTATCATTAGGGGTGTAGTATATCCTATAGGACACCATATTTGGTCAGAGAGCGGCGTCTTCATGGCACGCCGATGACTCAGGCGGTCTTCACTTGATCGACTCTAACTTTGTCAAATAAGCACCAATCGGGGTCAGACAAAGCTAGCTAGATAGCCAATGAGCTGGGCTGTACGGTAGTATCTGGAAACCCTGTATTTGTCGCAAAATGTAGCTGCTAACCTTGTGCGATAGCATGCCTTTTCCTTTTGAACAAAAATTATACGAATATTCAGAGTTATGAAGTTATGAAAACTGGTTGTTTTGCAAATGTTGAATTTATAACATGGCTACTAATACTGGAAAAGCTCAGTCAAAGTCCAAGTGTACAGATTTGATGATTTTCTTGCAGAAAAGTGGAATATGAATGCAAATGTCTCCGTCATGAAACCGGTTGGGTTTTCTTCTTTGTATTTTCATCTACAGCATTGGATCTATTGTGTTCTCTTCTTTATTGTATTCTCCGACAACACAATTCACATTCCACAAAATTCAAAGTGTTTCCTTTCAAATGGTACCAAGAATATGCATATTTTTGCTTCAGGGCCTGAGCTACAGGCAGTTAGATTTGGGTATGTCATTTTAGGCAAAAATACATTTTATGGGGGGGGGGGGGTATCCCTAAGACGTTTTAACTGTACTTTACTATGGGCCTACATACCGAATGGTGTTATATGGACTTATGGTTAATAAGAAGTGTTGTTTTTTTAAAGGTATTTATTATTTTTTTTATTGTCAAGATGGACGGAAATCTATGCTCACGGATCTTATGGGAAATTTGTTTAGCATTACAAAAACCACCTACATAGGATGTTTCAAATCTCTAGGTCATACAGGGCAGCGGATATGAGGGTTTAAGTGAGACTACTTATAACAACGCCATCTAATAGTGCCATTATTTATTTTTGGGGGACCGAAGTTTCTCATGACTTTCAGTTTCAGTTTCTTTAACCAGCATTGGGTTTAACCAGCATTGGGTTTATTAACCAGCATTGGGTTTATTAACCAGCATTGGGTTTATTAACCAGCATTGGGTTTAACCAGCATTGGGTTTATTAACCAGCATTGGGTATATTAACCAGCATTGGGTTTATTAACCAGCATTGGGTTTATTAACCAGCATTGGGTTTATTAACCAGCATTGGGTATATTAACCAGCATTGGGTTTATTAACCAGCATTGGGTTTATTAACCAGCATTGGGTATATTAACCAGCATTGGGTATATTAACCAGCATTGGGTTTATTAACCAGCATTGGGTTTATTAACCAGCATTGGGTTTATTAACCAGCATTGGGTTTATTAACCAGCATTGGGTTTATTAACCAGCATTGGGTTTATTAACCAGCATTGGGTTTATTAACCAGCATTGGGTTTATTAACCAGCATTGGGTATATTAACCAGCATTGGGTATATTAACCAGCATTGGGTTTAACCAGCATTGGGTTTATTAACCAGCATTGGGTTTAACCAGCATTGGGTTTATTAACCAGCATTGGGTTTATTAACCAGCATTGGGTTTATTAACCAGCATTGGGTTTATTAACCAGCATTGGGTTTATTAACCAGCATTGGGTTTATTAACCAGCATTGGGTTTAACCAGCATTGGGTTTATTAACCAGCATTGGGTTTAACCAGCATTGGGTTTATTAACCAGCATTGGGTTTATTAACCAGCATTGGGTTTATTAACCAGCATTGGGTTTATTAACCAGCATTGGGTTTATTAACCAGCATTGGGTTTAACCAGCATTGGGTATATTAACCAGCATTGGGTTTAACCAGCATTGGGTTTATTAACCAGCATTGGGTTTATTAACCAGCATTGGGTATATTAACCAGCATTGGGTATATTAACCAGCATTGGGTATATTAACCAGCATTGGGTATATTAACCAGCATTGGGTATATTAACCAGCATTGGGTATATTAACCAGCATTTGGTTTATTAACCAGCATTGGGTTTATTAACCAGCATTGGGTATATTAACCAGCATTGGGTATATTAACCAGCATTGGGTATATTAACCAGCATTGGGTTTATTAACCAGCATTGGGGTTATTAACCAGCATTGGGTTTATTAACCAGCATTGGGTATATTAACCAGCATTGGGTTTATTAACCAGCATTGGGTTTATTAACCAGCATTGGGTTTATTAACCAGCATTGGGTATATTAACCAGCATTGGGTATATTAACCAGCATTGGGTTTATTAACCAGCATTGGGTTTATTAACCAGCATTGGGTTTATTAACCAGCATTGGGTTTATTAACCAGCATTGGGTTTATTAACCAGCATTGGGTATATTAACCAGCATTGGGTTTATTAACCAGCATTGGGTTTATTAACCAGCATTGGGTTTATTAACCAGCATTGGGTTTATTAACCAGCATTGGGTTTATTAACCAGCATTGGGTTTATTAACCAGCATTGGGTTTATTAACCAGCATTGGGTTTATTAACCAGCATTGGGTTTATTAACCAGCATTGGGTTTATTAACCAGCATTGGGTTTATTAACCAGCATTGGGTATATTAACCAGCATTGGGTATATTAACCAGCATTGGGTTTAACCAGCATTGGGTTTATTAACCAGCATTGGGTTTAACCAGCATTGGGTTTATTAACCAGCATTGGGTTTATTAACCAGCATTGGGTTTATTAACCAGCATTGGGTTTATTAACCAGCATTGGGTTTATTAACCAGCATTGGGTTTAACCAGCATTGGGTTTATTAACCAGCATTGGGTTTAACCAGCATTGGGTTTATTAACCAGCATTGGGTTTATTAACCAGCATTGGGTTTATTAACCAGCATTGGGTTTATTAACCAGCATTGGGTTTATTAACCAGCATTGGGTTTATTAACCAGCATTGGGTTTAACCAGCATTGGGTATATTAACCAGCATTGGGTTTAACCAGCATTGGGTTTATTAACCAGCATTGGGTTTATTAACCAGCATTGGGTATATTAACCAGCATTGGGTATATTAACCAGCATTGGGTATATTAACCAGCATTGGGTATATTAACCAGCATTGGGTATATTAACCAGCATTGGGTATATTAACCAGCATTTGGTTTATTAACCAGCATTGGGTTTATTAACCAGCATTGGGTATATTAACCAGCATTGGGTATATTAACCAGCATTGGGTATATTAACCAGCATTGGGTTTATTAACCAGCATTGGGTTTATTAACCAGCATTGGGTTTATTAACCAGCATTGGGTATATTAACCAGCATTGGGTTTATTAACCAGCATTGGGTTTATTAACCAGCATTGGGTTTATTAACCAGCATTGGGTTTATTAACCAGCATTGGGTATATTAACCAGCATTGGGTATATTAACCAGCATTGGGTTTATTAACCAGCATTGGGTTTATTAACCAGCATTGGGTTTATTAACCAGCATTGGGTTTATTAACCAGCATTGGGTTTATTAACCAGCATTGGGTTTATTAACCAGCATTGGGTATATTAACCAGCATTGGGTTTATTAACCAGCATTGGGTATATTAACCAGCATTGGGTATATTAACCAGCATTGGGTTTATTAACCAGCATTGGGTTTATTAACCAGCATTGGGTTTAACCAGCATTGGGTTTATTAACCAGCATTGGGTATATTAACCAGCATTGGGTATATTAACCAGCATTGGGTTTATTAACCAGCATTGGGTTTATTAACCAGCATTGGGTTTAACCAGCATTGGGTTTATTAACCAGCATTGGGTTTATTAACCAGCATTGGGTATATTAACCAGCATTGGGTTTATTAACCAGCATTGGGTATATTAACCAGCATTGGGTTTATTAACCAGCATTGGGTTTATTAACCAGCATTGGGTATATTAACCAGCATTGGGTTTATTAACCAGCATTGGGTTTATTAACCAGCATTGGGTATATTAACCAGCATTGGGTTTATTAACCAGCATTGGGTATATTAACCAGCATTGGGTTTATTAACCAGCATTGGGTTTATTAACCAGCATTGGGTATATTAACCAGCATTGGGTTTATTAACCAGCATTGGGTATATTAACCAGCATTGGGTATATTAACCAGCATTGGGTTTATTAACCAGCATTGGGTTTATTAACCAGCATTGGGTATATTAACCAGCATTGGGTTTATTAACCAGCATTGGGTATATTAACCAGCATTGGGTTTATTAACCAGCATTGGGTATATTAACCAGCATTGGGTTTATTAACCAGCATTGGGTTTATTAACCAGCATTGGGTATATTAACCAGCATTGGGTTTATTAACCAGCATTGGGTTTATTAACCAGCATTGGGTATATTAACCAGCATTGGGTTTATTAACCAGCATTGGGTATATTAACCAGCATTGGGTTTATTAACCAGCATTGGGTTTATTAACCAGCATTGGGTATATTAACCAGCATTGGGTTTATTAACCAGCATTGGGTATATTAACCAGCATTGGGTATATTAACCAGCATTGGGCATATTAACCAGCATTGGGTATATTAACCAGCATTGGGTATATTAACCAGCATTGGGTTTATTAACCAGCATTGGGTATATTAACCAGCATTGGGTATATTAACCAGCATTGGGTATATTAACCAGCATTGGGTATATTAACCAGCATTGGGTTTAACCAGCATTTGATTTAACCAGCATTTGATTTAACCAGCATTGGAGTGAGAAGCGAAAAGGCACAAAATATGGTACAACGTCAAGGCTCTCTCTCCCCATTCTGCCAAACAGGTGTTTGAGTCCCAATCCAAAAGCATCAATCAACATGTGGCACAAGGAAGCATCATCTTCTGCCAGGGAAGCATCTTCGTTGCCAGGGAAGCATCTTCGTTGCCAGGGAAGCATCTTCATTGCCAGGGAAGCATCTTTGTTGCCAGGCCAGCTTCCCAGCAAAATGCCAAGGAGACACACCTGCACCCGCAAGAGCTTGAGTCCATGCCTAAACATCACATCAGAAAAAGGATGCTAAATGAATCCTTCATTAACGATCGTGAATATATGCAACCTTTCTTTTCGTAATGATAATGAAACCTACTATCAACAACTCTAACTGCTCGAGGGTTAGGGCTGAAATAAATCACAGAAACATGGAACTGTGAGAGCAAAGGAAGACAAGGCAAGACAAGATGGCTGTCCGAAGCCTGAAGGTCACTACTCTCTCTGAGGCGGATCATGGGACTCTGAGGTAAACAAGAGGCCTGGAATCGCTTGGCAAGGACAGCCCTCCTCTGTTGACAAGGCCTGATAGCCAGCAGGTGGGAGGTGTTATCCTAACAGTCTGGAACTCTGCTGAATTATTGGCGGATAGCTATAAGCAGCTGTTATTCTTGGTAATGGCGAGCTATTAGGAACATCTGTACACTTGGCTGTGAGCGATTCCTCTGACTCCGGCCTGCTCATTCCCTGGTGTCTCTGGGAAATAATGACATCATCAGGATGGGACGATGATCTCATCGAAGCAGTAGAATTATGACATCATCAGGATGGGATGATCATCCCATCGAAGCAGTAGAATTATGACATCATCAGGATGGGACGATGATCTCATCGAAGCAGTAGAACAATGACATCATCAGGATGGGATGAAGCAGTACAATAATGGCTATGGTAATAGAGTATAAAAGCTCTGCAACCAAACCTCTAGTTAAATCTCTATTCCATATCACCCATCCCATCGACAACCAAACCTCTAGTTAAATATCTGTACCATATACACCCCTCAAATTGACAACCAAACCTCTAGTTAAATCTCTGTACCATATACACCCCTCCCATTGACAACCAAACCTCTAGTTAAATCTCTGTACCATATACACCCCTCCCATTGACAACCAAGTGATGTATTTTTTCTCTGCACCCCAATTCCCCCCCCTGGGTTAGCCCTGTGGTGAATCGTTTATCCTTGGCATTAGTCTGAACGGACATGTTATTACGCCCTCTTGAACTGCATGGTCACTTCAAGTGGTTATGTTATGCTTAATGCAGAATAACGTTCAGAAGTGATCGGTCAGGGCTGATATGCGTGTGTGCCGTGATGATACTGCTAACGTATGAGGGATTAGCAAATCAAAACAGACCAGCATGTCTACATCTATCAGGACTGAACTAGGCAATGTCTGTGCGTAATTAATGGTACCTAGTTCGACATGTGTGCTGCCCTCTACACTAGACAATGACTGAGATTCAATTCATAGCAGAGCGCCCGGACAGTCGACATTGCAGCATTTTACTCAATGTTCGTGGGGATCGCATTTGCAATAAACCAACCATGCGTCCGTCAGCTCATTTGGAAATTACCTTTAAGTGTGAAGCGAGCTGTAATGCGGGTCTTACACGGATCATATTGAATCCCAGCCAATGTTATCCTAATGCTAGGTCAATATGTGATGTGTAAGTAGCATGTTATGTTAGTTCAATCATGTCCACTGGCTTCTAGAACTAGACAAAGTATCAGTGTGTTAGTTCATGCAATTTCACGCTAACACCAATGCTAGGTCAATATGCGATGTGTAGCCTAAGTTGTGTGTGAGCATGTTACCTAATGTAATACGGTATAGTAGTGTGTTAGTAGCCTAATGCTAGTTCAATATTTACAGTGCAACTGGCGTGTAAGTCATATTAGCATTATGCTAGGTTAATATGAACAGTGCAACTAGCATGTAGGTCATATTAGCATTATGCTAGTTCAATATTTACAGTGCAACTGGCGTGTAAGTCATATTAGCATTATGCTAGGTTAATATGACCAGTGCAACTAGCATGTAAGTCATATTAGCATTAGCAAGGTTAATATGAACAGTGCAACTAGCATGTTGGTCATATTAGCATTAGCTGGGTTCATTTGTACAGTGAAACTAGCGTGTAAGTTATATTAATATTAGCTAGGTTAATATGATCAGTGCAACTAACATTGGCTCCCGAGTGGCGCAGCAGTCTAAGACACTGCATTTCAGTGCTAGAGGTGTTACTACAGATCCTGGTTTGATCCCGGGCTGTATCACAACCGGCCGTGATCGGGTGTCCCATAAGGCAGTGCACCATTGGCCCAGATTGGTTAGGGGAGTGTTTAGCAGGGGAGGGTTTAGCAGGGGAGGGTTTAGCAGGGGAAGGCTATCATTGTAAAATAATAATTTGTTCTTAACTGACTTGCCTAGTTAAATGAAGGTTAAATAAAACCATGTTAGTAATATTAGCATTAGCTAGGTAATATGTGCTCTGTCTTCCACACTCAGAAACTTACTGTAGTTTAACACATACATCATCAGGATAAAGAGGTTTGTTGTCGTGTGTAACCAGATAGACATAGGCCCTGATTATGAGCAATTAACTCCCCCCTCTCTCCCAAATAACTTTACTGTTGTTATCATACATATTTTACACATCATTACCAGAACGAAAGGAATTGTAGGTTTAAAAAATAAATAATTAAAATACATGAAGATTCAATAAAAGGAGGAAATGTGCATTTTAAATTCACAATATGCTTAGGATGCGAAAACAGGAAATGTGAAATCAAGGCAGAAGAGAAAGAGAAGGAAGAGAATGTGGAGTGGGTTAAAACACACTGGGCCACATCTGTGTGAATCTGAATTAGCTTCAGGAAGTGACACATGATTTCTCATAATTAAACTGTAAGCTTTTCTCTTCTTCCCTTCTCTCTCTCTCTCTCTCTCTCTCTCTCTCTCTCTCTCTCTCTCTCTCTCTTTAAAAAAAAACATTCTAATGTAACCGGGTTCCCGCAATCAGGTCGAGCACTGAAATGTGCATCGTGGTGTGAAACAGGCAAGATGTTAACTCATTTTATTTTTAATCTTCTCTTTGCCGCCGAGTGTCATTCAAGCATCACGTCTTCTGAAAATTTCCTCGCCTCTTTTTCATGGAACCATATTGGTCCAGCGTTGCGCCAGCTGTCAGGGAGAGAGGCCGTCTGCTGCCATTATCCCCGGGCTACACCCCCCACCTTATGGCCGCCCAGCCTGCCAGAAGAAGGCCAATCCAAAATCAAAAGGTGGCTCTTTTTAATTCAGGCCATCCTTCCATACTCACAGAGGAACACATATCATACCCCCTAACACAGAGAGAGAGAGAGAGAAACACACATACCCCTCTGAGTAGTCATCGCATCTTAGTCCCAGTCACGTTTCCAAAAATCTACTCTACTCTAACCGAACCCACTCTACTCTATCCCCACCCCTAACCCAACCCAACCTACTCTATCCCCACACCTAACCTATTCTTTTCTACTTTAACCCAACCCCACCCCAAACCCAACCTACTCTACTCTAACCACACCCCTAACCCAACCCACTCTAACCCCACCTCTGACCCAACCCAATCCACTCTAACCCCACCTCTAAGCCAACCCACTCTACTCTATTCTACCCCCACCCCTAACCCAACCTACTCTACCCCACCCCTAACCCAACCCACTCTAACCCCACCCCTAACCCAACCCACACTACTCTAACCCCACCCTTACCCAACCTACTCGACTCTAGCCCCACCCCTAACCCAACCCACTCTAACCCTACTCTAACCCAACCCACTCCACTCTAACCCCACCCCTAACCGAACCCACTCTACTCTAACCACACCCCTAACCCAACCCACTCTAACCCCACCTCTAACCCAACCCAATCCACTCTAACCCCACCTCTAAGCCAACCCACTCTACTCTATTCTACCCCCACCCCTAACCCAACCTACTGTACCCCACCCCTAACCCAACCCACTCTAACCCCACCCCTAACCCAACCCACACTACTCTAACCCCACCCTTACCCAACCTACTTGACTCTAACCCCACCTCTAACCCAACCTACTCGACTCTAGCCCCACCCCTAACCCAACCCACTCTAACCCTACTCTAACCCAACCCACTCCACTCTAACCCCACCCCTAACTGAACCCACTTTACTGTAACCCCACCTCTAACCCAACCGACTCTACTCCACCTCTAACCCAACCCAACCCACTCAACTCTAACCCCACCCATAACCCAACCCACTCTAACCCCACCCATAACCCACTCCACTCTACCCCTAACCCAACCCACTCTACTCTAACCCCACCCATAACCCAACCCACTCTACTCTAACCCAACCCAACCCAGCCCACTCTACTCTAACCCAACCCAACCCACTCTGTGTGTGTGTGTGTGTGTGTGTGTGTGTGTGTGTGTGTGTGTGTGTGTGTGTGTGTGTGTGTGTGTGTGTGTGTGTGTGTGTGTGTGTGTGTGTGTGTGTGTGTGTGTGTGTGTGTGTGTGTGTGTGTGCCAATGTTTGTTTTGCTTCACAGTCCCCTCTCCTGTGAAGTAGTGACGTGGAACATTTTAAGTTCCTCGGCATACACATCACAGACAAACTGAATTGGTCCACTCACACAGACAGCATCGTGAAGAAGGCGCAGCAGCGCCTCTTCAACCTCAGGAGGCTGAAGAAATTAGGCTTGTCACCAAAAGCACAATCGAGAGCATCCTGGCGGGCTGTATCACCGCCTGGTACGGCAACTGCTCCACCCTCAACCGTAAGGCTCTCCAGAGGGTAGTGAGGTCTGCACAACGCATCACCGGGGGCAAACTACCTGCCCTCCAGGACACCTACACCACCCGATGTTACAGGAAGGCCATAAAGATCATCAAGGACATCAACCACCCGAGCCACTGCCTGTTCACCCCGCTATCATCCAGAAGGCGAGGTCAGTACAGGTGCATCAAAGCTGGGACCGAGAGACTGAAAAACAGCTTCTATCTCAAGGCCATCAGACTGTTAAACAGCCACCACTAACATTGAGTGGCTGCTGCCAACACACTGACACTGACACTGACTCAACTCCAGCCACTTTAATAATGGGAATTGATGGGAAATGATGTAAATATATCACTAGCCACTTTAAACAATGCTACCTTATATAATGTTACTTACCCTACATTATTCATCCCATATGCATACTGTTACGTTCCCCAGTTTATGTGTTGTAGTTTGTATGTTTGCATGTGTTTATTTCAGGAAATTGCTTCCTGAAATCCATCAAGCAGCTGATTGGTCGACTCCAGGGCTAATTGGAGAGCTGACCCCGCCCCCTCGTCAAGACGCAGCTGTCTCCAATTACCTATACCAGAAGCTATATAAAAGCCAGTGTTCTGTTCAGGAGAGAGAATTTTGTAGGAAAGAGTTTTTGCTAGAGTTTTTGCTAGAGTTTTTGCTAGAGTTTTTGCTAGAGTTTTTGCTAGAGTTTTTGCTAGAGTTTTTGCTGGGAGGTCATTGCTGGGAGGTCATTGCTGGGAGGTCATTGCTGGGAGGTCATTGCTGGGAGGTCATTGCTGAGAGGTCATTGCTGGGAGTTGGTATGTTTTGTGAGTTTGTTGCTCAGATAGAGTTTATTTGATGTCCTTTGTTTGTTTCTTAGTTTGTTTGTGAAATTATTTAATATTCTGTTTCATTTGTTCCCAGGGGGGAAGGGGAAGGCACCTAGGGAGTGCTTAGGCAAGAGGCCCGCGGGCATACATATACCCGTAGCATATTCGCTGTCTAGGCACACTAGGTAAGACTTAGGCGGACCACCCCCTGTATTTTGGTTAGGGCACCAGGTGGTGCTAAATTAGGTAAGTCGTGGGTAGGCAGGTAAGATAGGAGAGGGGGGGCTTTGAGATTTACTTTCTTTGCTTTGGTTCCGTCCAGCCCATTTTCCCCATATAACCGTGTGAAGGAATAAAGTCCTTGTAAACGGTACCACATTCTGTCTGTTGTCATTCTTACTCGCACCTACAGTCCATACCTTTTTCACTTCACGGAGAGTTTAGTTGTAGCAGGGTGTTGCGTTCCCTCTTCATAGAGGCGTGCGTAACACATACGTATATACTGTACTCTATATCATCGACTGCATCCTTATGTAATACATGTATCACTAGCCACTAACTATGCCACTTTGTTTACATACTCATCTCATATGTATATACTGTACTCGATACCATCTCCTGTATCTTGCCTATGCTGCTCTGTACCATCACTCATTCATATATCCTTATGTACATATTCTTTATCCCCTTACAATGTATAAGACAGTAGTTTTGGAATTGTTAGTTAGATTACTTGTTGGTTATTACTGCATTGTCGGAACTAGAAACACGAGAAGCACAATCATTTCGCTACACTCGCATTAACATCTGCTGACCATGTGTATGTGACAAATACATTTGATTTGATTTTTTTTTAAGTCTAGCTTCCTGAAACAGGTCAAAAACACTCTTCAAATTATCAATTTGAGCATTTTATTTTGTACAGTCATCACAGAAAATACAAAATAGACAAGACACAAGCTAAATCCAGTAGGCTACCTTGCTCCATTCTGGGTGTTTCTGACTGCAGATTGAAGAACAGTCAACAGGCTAGCCTTAGTTAGCGCACAGACTAATGTCGCGAGTTATCATCAGAAGGAAACGCTGTAGTGGCCTGGAAAGTAGAAAACAACTAGACCATAATTTTCATGTTGTCAAATGTACTTTAGAGAGATGGCAATTGCCATAGCTAGAAAATGTTGCCAAAAAATAGATAGCTAACCTAGTGGTTAGAGTGTTGGACTAAGTAAATTCAAATCCCCCGAGTTGACAAGGTACAAATCTGTCGTTCTGCCCCTAAACAGGCAGTTAACCCACTGTTCCTAGACCAGTTAACCCACTGTTCCTAGACCAGTTAACCCCACTGTTCCTAGACCAGTTAACCCACTGTTCCTTTACCAGTTAACCCACTGTTCCTAGACCAGTTAACCCACTGTTCCTAGACCAGTTAACCCCACTGTTCCTAGACCAGTTAACCCACTGTTCCTTTACCAGTTAACCCACTGTTCCTAGACCAGTTAACCCACTGTTCCTAGACCAGTTAACCCACTGTTCCTAGACCAGTTAACCCACTGTTCCTAGACCAGTTAACCCACTGTTCCTAGACCAGTTAACCCACTGTTCCCAGGCCATCACTGAAAATAAGAATGTGTTCTTAACTGACTTGCCTGGTTAAATAAAGGTTAAATAAAAAACAGGGGCAAAATAGAAATAGGCCTATAACATTTAGGATCAGGTTGATCTCCCCTTTAAATAAAGGACTAGCCTGTCAATCAATGGGAACCTCCCCAGAAAGGAGAGACAGGTTTAAACAGGTCAGAGATGGGCTTGGTGATGATAGGGGCAGCAACCTTAAAGAAGAAAGGGGAGACAGGTTAAACAGGTCAGAGATAGGGCCTGACGATGATAGGGGCAGCAACCTTAAAGAAGAAAGGGGAGACAGGTTAAACAGGTCAGAGATAGGGCTTGGTGATGATAGGGGGCAGCAACCTTAAAGAAGAAAGGGGAGACAGGTTAAACAGGTCAGAGATAGGGCTTGGTGATGATAGGGGCAGCAACCTTAAAGAAGAAAGGGGAGACAGGTTAAACAGGTCAGAGATAGGGCTTGGTGATGATAGGGGCAGCAACCTTAAAGAAGAAAGGGGAGACAGGTTAAACAGGTCAGAGATAGGGCTTGGTGATGATAGGGGCAGCAACCTTAAAGAAGAAAGGGGAGACAGGTTAAACAGGTCAGAGATAGGGCTTGGTGATGATAGGGGCAGCAACCTTAAAGAAGAAAGGGGAGACAGGTTAAACAGGTCAGAGATAGGGCTTGGTGATGATAGGGGCAGCAACCTTAAAGAAGAAAGGGGAGACAGGTTAAACAGGTCAGAGATAGGGCTTGGTGATGATAGGGGCAGCAACCTTAAAGAAGAAAGGGGAGACAGGTTAAACAGGTCAGAGATAGGGCTTGGTGATGATAGGGGCAGCAACCTTAAAGAAGAAAGGAGAGACAGGTTAAACAGGTCAGAGATAGGGCTTGGTGATGATAGGGGCAGCAACCTTAAAGAAGAAAGGAGAGACAGGTTAAACAGGTCAGAGATAGGGCTTGGTGATGATAGGGGCAGCAACCTTAAAGAAGAAAGGGGAGACAGGTTAAACAGGTCAGAGATAGGGCTTGGTGATGATAGGGGCAGCAACCTTAAAGAAGAAAGGGGAGACAGGTTAAACAGGTCAGAGATAGGGCTTGGTGATGATAGGGGCAGCAACCTTAAAGAAGAAAGGGGAGACAGGAGAGACAGGCTTGGTGATGATAGGGGGCAGCAACCTTAAAGAAGAAAGGAGAGACAGGTTAAACAGGTCAGAGATAGGGCTTGGTGATGATAGGGGCAGCAACCTTAAAGAAGAAAGGGGAGACAGGTTAAACAGGTCAGAGATAGGGCTTGGTGATGATAGGGGCAGCAACCTTAAAGAAGAAAGGGAGACAGGTTAAACAGGTCAGAGATAGGGCTTGGTGATGATAGGGGCAGCAACCTTAAAGAAGAAAGGGGAGACAGGTTAAACAGGTCAGAGATAGGGCTTGGTGATGATAGGGGCAGCAACCTTAAAGAAGAAAGGGGAGACAGGTTAAACAGGTCAGAGATAGGGCTTGGTGATGATAGGGGCAGCAACCTTAAAGAAGAAAGGGAGACAGGTTAAACAGGTCAGAGATAGGGCTTGGTGATGATAGGGGCAGCAACCTTAAAGAAGAAAGGGAGACAGGTTAAACAGGTCAGAGATAGGGCTTGGTGATGATAGGGGCAGCAACCTTAAAGAAGAAAGGGGAGACAGGTTAAACAGGTCAGAGATAGGGCTTGGTGATGATAGGGGCAGCAACCTTAAAGAAGAAAGGGGAGACAGGTTAAACAGGTCAGAGATAGGGCTTGGTGATGATAGGGGCAGCAACCTTAAAGAAGAAAGGGGAGACAGGTTAAACAGGTCAGAGATAGGGCTTGGTGATGATAGGGGCAGCAACCTTAAAGAAGAAAGGGGAGACAGGTTAAACAGGTCAGAGATAGGGCTTGGTGATGATAGGGGCAGCAACCTTAAAGAAGAAAGGGGAGACAGGAGAGACAGGCTTGGTGATGATAGGGGGCAGCAACCTTAAAGAAGAAAGGGGAGACAGGAGAGACAGGCTTGGTGATGATAGGGGGCAGCAACCTTAAAGAAGAAAGGGGAGACAGGAGAGACAGGCTTGGTGATGATAGGGGGCAGCAACCTTAAAGAAGAAAGGAGAGACAGGAGAGACAGGCTTGGTGATGATAGGGGCAGCAACCTTAAAGAAGAAAGGGGAGACAGGAGAGACAGGCTTGGTGATGATAGGGGGCAGCAACCTTAAAGAAGAAAGGGGAGACAGGAGAGACAGGCTTGGTGATGATAGGGGGCAGCAACCTTAAAGAAGAAAGGAGAGACAGGAGAGACAGGCTTGGTGATGATAGGGGCAGCAACCTTAAAGAAGAAAGGGGAGACAGGAGAGACAGGCTTGGTGATGATAGGGGGCAGCAACCTTAAAGAAGAAAGGAGAGACAGGAGAGACAGGCTTGGTGATGATAGGGGCAGCAACCTTAAAGAAGAAAGGGGAGACAGGAGAGACAGGCTTGGTGATGATAGGGGGCAGCAACCTTAAAGAAGAAAGGGGAGACAGGAGAGACAGGCTTGGTGATGATAGGGGGCAGCAACCTTAAAGACGAAAGGGGAGACAGGAGAGACAGGCTTGGTGATGATAGGGGGCAGCAACCTTAAAGAAGAAAGGGGAGACAGGAGAGACAGGCTTGGTGATGATAGGGGGCAGCAACATTAAAGAAGAAAGGGGAGACAGGAGAGACAGGCTTGGTGATGATAGGGGCAGCAACCTTAAAGAAGAAAGGGTGTAAAACCAAGTGGAGGTCCTCTAGCACCTCGGACTCAGTGACCGCTTATAGGGAGAAACTCTGTAGCAGGGCAAGGGAAAAAGAGGGAGGAGCATCAGGGATAGTCATATTAGAAGGAGTGGGAGATGAGGAAATGTTGGACGGGCAAGGAGGCATGGCTGAGTCAAATAGGAATCCTGACTTAATGAAGTGGTGATTAAAGAGCTCAGCGATGTGCTTCTTGTCAGTAACAACCACATCAACATTAAGGGACATAGGCAGCTGTGACGAGGAGGGTTTATTCTCCAGGTCTTTAAATGTTTTCCAGAACTTCTTTGGGTTGGACCCACAGAGAGACAACTGCTCCTTAAAAGTAACTAACGTTGGCCTTCCGGATATCCTGAGTGTACTTCCAGTCAGCCTGAGTATGCGTGTGCCGAGCCTTTCGCCAAATGCAATTCTTGAGGTGGAGTAACTCTGCAAGATCACGGTCGAAACAGAGGCTGAACCTGTTTTTAATTCTCATTTACTTTATGGGGGCGTGTTTGTTAACAATATCACTGAAAATATATTGAAAAAATAAGGTCCATGTGTCTTCTACAGAGGGGGGGGGGGGGATCAAGCTGATTCTATACCAATTTACAGAGGCCAGGTCATGAAGGAGGAATTGCTCAATAAGGTTTTTAGCAAGTGTCTATGACAAATCAGGACAGGTCATTTCACTGAGCAGCCATTACAAACACAGGCTGTAAATTAGTGATCTCTAAGGTCATTACAGAAAACACCAGACTGATACCTATCGGGATTATTTGTGAGGATAACATTGAGTAGAGTAGCCTTTTCTGGGTGTTTGGAGTCATACCTTGTGGAATTGGTAATAATCTGAGAAAGATTTAGGGAGTCCCATTGCTTTAGGACTTGGTCAGGTGGGTTAAGCATGTCTCAGTTTAGGTCACCTAGCAGGACGCATTCAGACTTAGTGTAAGAGGCCAGGAGAGAGCTTAGGGCAGGTAGAGTACAGGAGAGAGCTTAGGGCAGGTAGGGTACAGGAGAGAGCTTAGGGCAGGTAGGGTACAGGAGAGAGCTTAGGGCAGGTAGAGTACAGGAGAGAGCTTAGGGCAGGTAGAGTACAGGAGAGAGCTTAGGGCAGGTAGGGTACAGGAGAGAGCTTAGGGCAGGTAGAGTACAGGAGAGAACTTAGGGCAGGTAGAGTACAGGAGAGAGCTTAGGGCAGGTAGAGTACAGGAGAGAGCTTAAGGCAGGTAGGGTACAGGAGAGAGCTTAGGGCAGGTAGGGTACAGGAGAGAGCTTAGGGCAGGTAGAGTACAGGAGAGAGCTTAGGGCAGGTAGAGTACAGGAGAGAGCTTAGGGCAGGTAGAGTACAGGAGAGAGCTTAGGGCAGGTAGAGTACAGGAGAGAGCTTAGGGCAGGTAGAGTACAGGAGAGAGCTTAGGGCAGGTAGAGTACAGGAGAGAGCTTAGGGCAGGTAGAGTACAGGAGAGAGCTTAGGGCAGGTAGAGTACAGGAGAGAGCTTAGGGCAGGTAGAGTACAGGAGAGAGCTTAGGGCAGGTAGAGTACAGGAGAGAGCTTAGGGCAGGTAGAGTACAGGAGAGAGCTTAGGGCAGGTAGAGCACAGGAGAGAGCTTAGGGCAGGTAGAGCACAGGAGAGAGCTTAGGGCAGGTAGAGTACAGGAGAGAGCTTAGGGCAGGTAGAGTACAGGAGAGAGCTTAGGGCAGGTAGGGTACAGGAGAGAGCTTAGGGCAGGTAGAGTACAGGAGAGAGCTTAGGGCAGGTAGAGTACAGGAGAGAGCTTAGGGCAGGTAGAGTACAGGAGAGAGCTTAGGGCAGGTAGAGTACAGGAGAGAGCTTAGGGCAGGTAGGGTACAGGAGAGAGCTTAGGGCAGGTAGAGTACAGGAGAGAGCTTAGGGCAGGTAGAGTACAGGAGAGAGCTTAGGGCAGGTAGAGCACAGGAGAGAGCTTAGGGCAGGTAGAGTACAGGAGAGAGCTTAGGGCAGGTAGAGTACAGGAGAGAGCTTAGGGCAGGTAGGGTACAGGAGAGAGCTTAGGGCAGGTAGAGTACAGGAGAGAGCTTAGGGCAGGTAGAGTACAGGAGAGAGCTTAGGGCAGGTAGAGTACAGGAGAGAGTTTAGGGCAGGTAGAGCACAGGAGAGAGTTTAGGGCAGGTAGAGTACAGGAGAGAGCTTAGGGCAGATAGGGTACAGGAGAGAGCTTAGGGCAGGTAGAGTACAGGAGAGAGCTTAGGGCAGGTAGAGCACAGGAGAGAGCTTAGGGCAGGTAGAGTACAGGAGAGAGCTTAGGGCAGGTAGGGTACAGGAGAGAGCTTAGGGCAGGTAGAGTACAGGAGAGAGCTTAGGCAGGTAGAGTACAGGAGAGAGCTTAGGGCAGGTAGAGTACAGGAGAGAGCTTAGGGCAGGTAGAGTACAGGAGAGAGCTTAGGGCAGGTAGAGTACAGGAGAGAGCTTAGGGCAGGTAGAGTACAGGAGAGAGCTTAGGGCAGGTAGGGTACAGGAGAGAGCTTAGGGCAGGTAGAGTACAGGAGAGAGCTTAGGGCAGGTAGAGTACAGGAGAGAGCTTAGGGCAGGTAGAGTACAGGAGAGAGCTTAGGGCAGGTAGAGTACAGGAGAGAGCTTAGGGCAGGTAGAGTACAGGAGAGAACTTAGGGCAGGTAGGGTACAGGAGAGAGCTTAGGGCAGGTAGGGTACAGGAGAGAGCTTAGGGCAGGTAGAGTACAGGAGAGAGCTTAAGGCAGGTAGGGTACAGGAGAGAGCTTAGGGCAGGTAGGGTACAGGAGAGAGCTTAGGGCAGGTAGGGTACAGGAGAGAGCTTAGGGCAGGTAGAGTACAGGAGAGAGCTTAGGGCAGGTAGAGTACAGGAGAGAGCTTAGGGCAGGTAGAGTACAGGAGAGAACTTAGGGCAGGTAGAGTACAGGAGAGAGCTTAGGGCAGGTAGAGTATAGGAGAGAACTTAGGGCAGGTAGGGTACGAGGACGATAACACCCAGCAACAGTCAACAAAGAGCCATTTGAAAGTTTAATGCTTAAATCCAGCAAATCAAATTGTTTGGGACCAGACTTGGTGGAGACAACCGACCACTGAAGGTGATCCTTGGTAAAGATTTGTCACTCCACCACCTTTGGAAGATCTGTCTTGCCGAAAAAGGTTCTAACCAGAAAGGTTAACATCAGTATTCAAAACACTCTTCCTGAACCACGTCTCAGTAATGACCAACACATCTGGATTGGAGCTATGGACCCACACTTACAATTGATCTATTTTAGGTAATAAGCTTCTAGTGTTAAAAAAGATCCTACTTTAGTTTTTTTTGGTTCTTTTTATCTTTATCCAGAGTTTATTAGATGAGCAATTAGGGTTAAGTGCCTTGCTCAAGGGCAAGTCAATAGATTTTTCAGCTAGTTGGTCCATTGTAGCCATTTTAGCCAGTCTATTGTAGCCTGTCCATTGTAGCCAGTCCATTGTAGCCAGTCCATTGTAGCCAGTCCATTGTAGCCAGTCTATTGTAGCCAGTCCATTGTAGCCAGTCCTTTGTAGCCAGTCCATTGTAGCCAGTCTATTGTAGCCAGTTCATTGTAGCCAGTTCATTGTAGCCAGTCATTTGTAGCCAGTCCTTTGGTAGCCAGTCCTTTGGTAGCCAGTCCTTTGGTAGCCAGTCTATTGTAGCCAGTCTATTGTAGCCAGTCCATTGTAGCCAGTCTATTGTAGCCAGTCCATTGTTGCCAGTATTTTGTAGCCAGTCCATTGTAGCCAGTCAATTGTAGCCAGTCCATTGTAGCCAGTCCATTGAAGCCAGTCCATTGTAGCCAGTCTAATGTAGCCAGTCTAATGTAGCCAGTCTAATGTAGCCAGTCTAATGTAGCCAGTCCATTGTAGCCAATCTATTGTAGCCAGTCTATTGTAGCCAGTCCATTGTAGCCAGACTATTTTTTATCTGTCGCGTTAACATTTTGGGAGATACAAGACCTATCAGTGCAGCCGGAATTCGCCACGCTGTCTGACATAAGACAATGGATAGAATGCTCATACTATATCAGAAAGGCCAGTCTCTTTGGCACATGACATGGAGTATAGGGAGTGGATTAGCTAAAGAGACTGGTACCCAGGCTATCTGACTTCCATTTTTGAAGACGATAACTGAAATTGGATAGTCACACGATATCTCAATTGGCCCAAGAGAAGGGGGGGGGGGGGCACTTCATCATTGGTGGGGGACAACATCGTTATTGTTGCCTTGTTAGGTTTGGTTAGGTTTGGTTAGGTTTGGTTAGGTTTGGTTAGGTTTGGTTAGGTTTGGTTAGATTTGGTTAGGTTTGGTTAGGTTTGGTTAGCTGTGGTTAGGTTTGGTTAGCTGTGGTTAGGTTTGGTTGTCTATATAGGCGGAAATCTACACTTTAATGTTACATTTAATGAAAATATGCCAGGTTTTTCCATTTCCTGATAAGGTTATGTTTTAACTTCTGACAGGCACAATATGCTTCACCTTTATCAGTCACTTGATCAATAAAGATCTGTAGAATAATAACAATAATAATAACAATAATAATAACAATAATAATGAATAATAACATCAAGTCGTCTAATACGTCCAGACAGAGCAAGAGTTTAGCCTCAACTTGACACGTTGTTCTTTTGTTTGTGTTTATGTTTATGTTTGTGTTTATGTTTGTGTTTGTGTTTGTGTTTGTGTTTATGTTTGTGTTTGTTTATATTTGTGTTTATGTTTGTGTTTGTGTTTGTGTTTATGGTTGTGTTTATGTTTATGTTTATGTTTGTGTTTGTGTTTGTTTATGTTTATGTTTATGTTTGTGTTTGTGTTTGTGTTTGTGTTTGTGTTTGTGTTTATGTTTGTGTTTGTGTTTGTGTTTATATTTGTGTTTATGTTTATGTTTGTGTTTGTTTATGTTTATGTTTATGTTTGTGTTTGTGTTTGTGTTTATGTTTGTGTTTGTGTTTGTGTTTATATTTGTGTTTATGTTTATGTTTGTGTTTGTGTTTGTGTTTATGTTTGTGTTTATGTTTATGTTTATGTTTGTGTTTGTGTTTGTGTTTGTGTTTGTGTTTATGTTTATGTTTGTGTTTGTGTTTATGGTTGTGTTTGTGTTTATGTTTATGTTTGTGTTTGTGTTTGTGTTTGTGTTTGTGTTTATGTCTTCGGTAGAAGAAGGAAAAAACCAAAAACACGACTGTTTGTTGCGAGGGGATTTTGAGCTTTGGGTTTTTATTCCGTTTCTGACACCGTTAATTCAGTCTAACGAAAGAGCTCGTTAGTTCTAATAAATCCGGTGACTGAACCATGTTTCCACTGAAGCCTGACCTTTCTCAGAGCATTGCCTGTAAAATCTCCTGCTAGGATTTTCACTGCTTGATGCCTCGCTTAATTGGCAATGATTTGAGCTTTTTCTTCTGCTTTTGTCTTCTGGTTGAGTCCAGCACGGAGCTAATGGCAAATGTCAGAGTGAATTGGATGCTACATTAACCCGGAGAGAGTTTTATTGTCCTGACGATGTACAGAACTAAGAAGAAGAACCAGCGGTAGTGGAGGCCTCGCATCACCACACACACACACACACACACACACACACACACACACACACACACACACACACACACACACACACACACACACACACACACACACACACACACACACACACACACACACACACACACACACACACACACACACACACACACACACACACACACACACACACACACACACACACACACACGCAGGCACACACACACACTCGCAGGCACGCGCATGTGCGCACGCACACACACACACACACACACGCACACGCACACGCACACATGCACACACCTCGCTTCGGTGTTGTCCTCATTAAGAGAGCTAGCTTCCTTGAAAGCAATGCAACAGTTGTTCAAAAAACTCTTGATTATTTCGCCCTCGGTGGCCCCCGTCATTAGCCTATGCTCCTGACATCTTAAACATAGCTAATGAACAACGGCGATGATGGTAGAAGCAGAGAGATATCGGCATGGATAGATTAGAAAGCAACGTGCCGGTCGGATGTGATTATGTTCCTACATCTCACGCAGCATGGCATTTGGCTGAAAGGTCAACAGACATCCCCACAGCCATATTAGCATATTAACAGTCTGGTTAGTGGTGAGCAGTCTGGTTAGTGGTGAGCAGTCTGGTTAGTGGTGAGCAGTCTGGTTAGTGGTGAGCAGTCTGGTTAGTGGTGAGCAGTCTGGTTAGTGGTGAACAGTCTGGTTAGTGGTGAACAGTCTGGTTAGTGGTGAACAGTCTGGTTAGTGGTGAACAGTCTGGTTAGTGGTGAGCAGTCTGGTTAGTGGTGAGCAGTCTGGTTAGTGGTGAACAGTCTGGTTAGTGGTGAACAGTCTGGTTAGTGGTGAACAGTCTGGTTAGTGGTGAACAGTCTGGTTAGTGGTGAACAGTCTGGTTAGTGGTGAGCTGTCTGGTTAATGGTGAACAGTCTGGTTAGTGGTGAGCAGTCTGGTTAGTGGTGAGCAGTCTGGTTAGTGGTGAGCAGTCTGGTTAGTGGTGAACAGTCTGGTTAGTGGTGAACAGTCTGGTTAGTGGTGAACAGTCTGGTTAGTGGTGAGCAGTCTGGTTAGTGGTGAGCAGTCTGGTTAGTGGTGAACAGTCTGGTTAGTGGTGAGTCTGGTTAGTGGTGAGTCTGGTTAGTGGTGAACAGTCTGGTTAGTGGTGAACAGTCTGGTTAGTGGTGAACAGTCTGGTTAGTGGTGAACAGTCTGGTTAGTGGTGAACAGTCTGGTTAGTGGTGAGCAGTCTGGTTAGTGGTGAGCAGTCTGGTTAGTGGTGAGCAGTCTGGTTAGTGGTGAACAGTCTGGTTAGTGGTGAACAGTCTGGTTAGTGGTGAGCTGTCTGGTTAATGGTGAACAGTCTGGTTAGTGGTGAGCTGTCTGGTTAGTGGTGAACAGTCTGGTTAGTGGTGAACAGTCTGGTTAGTGGTGAGCTGTCTGGTTAATGGTGAACAGTCTGGTTAATGGTGAACAGTCTGGTTAGTGGTGAGCAGTCTGGTTAATGGTGAACAGTCTGGTTAATGGTGAACAGTCTGGTTAGTGGTGAGCAGTCTGGTTAGTGGTGAACAGTCTGGTTAGTGGTGAACAGTCTGGTTAATGGTGAATAGTCTGGTTAATGGTGAACAGTCTGGTTAATGGTGAACAGTCTGGTTAATGGTGAACAGTCTGGTTAGTGGTGAGTCAGTCTGGTTAATGGTGAACAGTCTGGTTAGAGGTGAATAGTCTGGTTAATGGTGAACAGTCTGGTTAATGGTGAACAGTCTGGTTAATGGTGAACAGTCTGGTTAGTGGTGAGCAGTCTGGTTAGTGGTGAGCAGTCTGGTTAGTGGTGAACAGTCTGGTTAATGGTGAATAGTCTGGTTAATGGTGAACAGTCTGGTTAATGGTGAACAGTCTGGTTAATGGTGAACAGTCTGGTTAGTGGTGAGCAGTCTGGTTAATGGTGAACAGTCTGGTTAATGGTGAACAGTCTGGTTAGTGGTGAACAGTCTGGTTAGAGGTGAATAGTCTGGTTAATGGTGAACAGTCTGGTTAGTGGTGAACAGTCTGGTTAGTGGTGAACAGTCTGGTTAGTGGTGAACAGTCTGGTTAGAGGTGAATAGTCTGGTTAATGGTGAACAGTCTGGTTAGTGGTGAGCAGTCTGGTTAGTGGTGAACAGTCTGGTTAGTGGTGAACAGTCTGGTTAGAGGTGAATAGTCTGGTTAATGGTGAACAGTCTGGTTAGTGGTGAGCAGTCTGGTTAGTGGTGAACAGTCTGGTTAGTGGTGAACAGTCTGGTTAGAGGTGAATAGTCTGGTTAATGGTGAACAGTCTGGTTAGTGGTGAACAGTCTGGTTAGAGGTGAATAGTCTGGTTAGTGGTGAACAGTCTGGTTAGAGGTGAATAGTCTGGTTAATGGTGAACAGTCTGGTTAGTGGTGAACAGTCTGGTTAGAGGTGAATAGTCTGGTTAATGGTGAACAGTCTGGTTAGTGGTGAACAGTCTGGTTAGAGGTGAATAGTCTGGTTAATGGTGAACAGTCTGGTTAATGGTGAACAGTCTGGTTAATGGTGAACAGTCTGGTTAGAGGTGAATAGTCTGGTTAGTGGTGAACAGTCTGGTTAGAGGTGAATAGTCTGGTTAGTGGTGAACAGTCTGGTTAGTGGTGAACAGTCTGGTTAGTGGTGAACAGTCTGGTTAATGGTGAACAGTCTGGTTAGTGGTGAACAGTCTGGTTAATGGTGAATAGTCTGGTTAGTGGTGAACAGTCTGGTTAATGGTGAACAGTCTGGTTAGTGGTGAACAGTCTGGTTAATGGTGAATAGTCTGGTTAATGGTGAACAGTCTGGTTAATGGTGAACAGTCTGGTTAGTGGTGAACAGTCTGGTTAATGGTGAATAGTCTGGTTAGTGGTGAACAGTCTGGTTAATGGTGAATAGTCTGGTTAGTGGTGAACAGTCTGGTTAATGGTGAATAGTCTGGTTAGTGGTGAACAGTCTGGTTAATGGTGAACAGTCTGGTTAGTGGTGAGCAGTCTGGTTAATGGTGAGCTGTCTGGTTAGTGGTGAACAGTCTGGTTAGAGGTGAATAGTCTGGTTAGTGGTGAGCAGTCTGGTTAGTGGTGAACAGTCTGGTTAATGGTGAACAGTCTGGTTAGAGGTGAATAGTCTGGTTAGTGGTGAACAGTCTGGTTAGTGGTGAACAGTCTGGTTAATGGTGAACAGTCTGGTTAGTGGTGAACAGTCTGGTTAGTGGTGAACAGTCTGGTTTGTGGTGAACAGTCTGGTTTGCTCCTTGCAGACAGCAAGAAATTACAAGAAAAAACTAGGAACTTAACCCCCCCCAAAATATCTATGTTTTTTTTATATACAAAATGTTTGATTCAATTGATTTCTCTTCAACGTAATGACTAGATCGTGTGTGATTAATGGTTGGGCTCCACGCTGTCCTTTCTAGACCTCATAGATGGAGTCAGATGCAGGTGATAAAATGTTGTCTTGGAGGAGCAATGTGATCTCTGGTTGTTTACGTGCTCTCTAGGTGTATATGGCTACAAGGCGCTATAATCAAATAGCTATTAAAATATTATAATAATGTATAATAATATAATAATATAACATTCTGTACTTCAGAAATCGTTTTATTTTATTTTATTTCCTCAACGTCTGTAAAAGACTCACAAATCAGGACTGTACTATTTGACCTTTCCAACCAAACACTCAGACTGTTCACCTTCGCCTTTAAGTCCGATGGAACGTTGTGACCAGGCGGTGTACTACTAGTGTTGCTTGTGTCTACTACAAGTGATGGATAAAAGCTTCTATTTTAACTTCTGGGGAGGAGGAGGGGGGGGTAACTCATGTCTCCCTCGCGTCACTCTCAACCAAGACGATCAGCCGTGAAGGAAGTTTGGTTTTGGGGCAATCTGACCGCTGACACTGTGAAGCTGTCACCGCGATGCCCTTCCTCTCTGTCAACCAATCCCTAGTCCCAACTGACCCCGGCTGACCTCACACCACTCATCTCCTCTCCTCTCACACCTGACTAGCACCAGGGGGGTAGTAATGTCGAGACACCGTGAGGCCAAGGCGTGATTGACACCTCGGCCGATCTCCTGTAAACACCTTGAGATGTCATCCCCTGTAGCGCCGAGTATCAGTGGCTCTACTCACCACTCTGATACATCTGAACCCTGGTTCTATTCCTCAGCCCCATCCTCTGTTGTCTGAACCCTGGTTCTACTCCTCAGCCCCATCCTCTGTTGTCTGAACCCTGGTTCTATTCCTCAGCCCCATCCTCTGTTGTCTGAACCCTGGTTCTATTCCTCAGCCCCATCCTCTGTTGTCTGAACCCTGGTTCTATTCCTCAGCCCCATCCTCTGTTGTCTGAACTCTGGTTCTATTCCTCAGCCCCATCCTCTGTTGTCTGAACCCTGGTTCTATTCCTCAGCCCCATCCTCTGTTGTCTGAACCCTGGTTCTATTCCTCAGCCCCATCCTCTGTTGTCTGAACCCTGGTTCTACTCCTCAGCCTCTGTTGTATGAACCCTGGAACCCTGGTTCTACCTCAGCCTCTGTTGTATGAACCCTGGTTCTACTCCTCAGCCTCTGTTGTCTGAACCCTGGTTCTACTCCTCAGCCTCTGTTGTCTGAACCCTGGTTCTACTCCTCAGCCTCTGTTGTCTGAACCCTGGTTCTACTCCTCAGCCTCTGTTGTCTGAACCCTGGTTCATCTCTTCAGCATCATCCTCTGCTGTCTGAACCCTGGTTCTACTCCTCAGCCTCTGTTGTCTGAACCCTGGTTCTACTCCTCATCCTCTGTTGTCTGAACCCTGGTTCTACTCCTCATCCTCTGTTCTCTGAACCCTGGTTCTACTCCTCATCCTCTGCTGTCTGAACCCTGGTTCTACTCCTCAGCCTCTGTTGTCTGAACCCTGGTTCTACTCCTCATCCTCTGTTGTCTGAACCATGGTTCATCTCTTCAGCATCATCCTCTGTTGTCTGAACCCTGGTTCTACTCCTCAGCCTCTGTTGTCTGAACCCTGGTTCTACTCCTCATCCTCTGCTGTCTGAACCATGGTTCATCTCTTCAGCATCATCCTCTACTGTCTGAACCCTGGTTCTACTCCTCATCCTCTGCTGTCTGAACCCTGGTTCATCTCTTCAGCATCAGCCCCTGTTGTCTGAACCCTGGTTCTACTCCTCATCCTCTGCTGTCTGAACCCTGGTTCATCTCTTCAGCATCAGCCCCTGTTGTCTGAACCCTGGTTCTACTCCTCATCCTCTGCTGTCTGAACCCTGGTTCATCTCCTCAGCATCATCCTCTGTTGTCTGAACCCTGGTTCATCTCTTCAGCATCATCCTCTGTTGTCTGAACCCTGGTTCATCTCTTCAGCATCATCCTCTGTTGTCTGAACCCTGGTTCATCTCCTCAGCATCATCCTCTGTTGTCTGAACCCTGGTTCTACTCCTCATCCTCTGCTGTCTGAACCCTGGTTCATCTCCTCAGCATCATCCTCTGTTGTCTGAACCCTGGTTCATCTCTTCAGCATCATCCTCTGTTGTCTGAACCCTGGTTCTACTCCTCATCCTCTGTTGTCTGAACCCTGGTTCTACTCCTCATCCTCTGTTGTCTGAACCCTGGTTCTACTCCTCATCCTCTGCTGTCTGAACCCTGGTTCTACTCCTCATCCTCTGTTGTCTGAACCCTGGTTCTACTCCTCATCCTCTGTTGTCTGAACCCTGGTTCTACTCCTCATCCTCTGTTGTCTGAACCCTGGTTCTACTCCTCATCCTCTGTTGTCTGAACCCTGGTTCTACTCCTCAGCATCAGCCCCTGCTCAGTCTGCCAGAAATCTTGTGCCTTGCTGTGACGCCTGCTGACTTGTCAGAAGCAGTAGCGAGATCCCGGGTGACTTAGCACCTCTGGAAATGTCAGGCCCACAGCTTCAGGATGCCAGCCTGACTGACTGGAGTAAGAGGGAGGTGCTGAAAATGCTGAGTGTCTCAGTGCCCACTGCCACAACTGCTCCGTGTGAGGAGGAGGAGAAAGAGGAAGGACTCGACCAGACAAGACAAGCAGCAGAAGACACACCGTATCGCCCATCCCCCCCATTGTGTCTCTCACTCTTCACACCCAGAAGCCCTTTTAAGTTCCAGAGGAGTTAGTGCATCTGCTGTTGTTCAGCAGCAGTTACTGTACGGCTGAGAGGCTGAGAGGGGAGTTCTTCCGGCCCTGCTACCCAATGTGCATTGGGTACGAGACAACAAAAGGCCATGCGTGAAGAGGTTAGCGCAAAGCGAAGGCAGTCACACACCTCCCTCCTCTACCCCTCCATGGTTAAGCGCGCCTTTATTTGCTCTGATGAATCCCGTTAGAGAAGACAAGGCCTGGAATATACACCAACCCACAGCTAGACTCACTCAGACACCAACCCACAGCTAGATTCACTCAGACACCAACCCACAGCTAGACTCACTCAGACACCAACCCACAGCTAGACTCACTCAGACACCAACCCACAGCTAGACTCACTCAGACACCAACCCACAGCTAGACTAACTCAGACACCAACCCACAGCTAGACTCACTCAGACACCAACCCACAGCTAGACTAACTCAGACACCAACCCACAGCTAGACTCTCTCAGACACCAACCCACAGCTAGACTCACTCAGACACCAAACCACAGCTAGACTCACTCAGACACCAACCCACAGCTAGACTAACTCAGACACCAACCCACAGCTAGACTCACTCAGACACCAACCCACAGCTAGACTAACTCAGACACCAACCCACAGCTAGACTCACTCAGACACCAAACCACAGCTAGACTCACTCAGACACCAACCCACAGCTAGACTAACTCAGACACCAAACCACAGTTGACTAACTCAGACACCAACCCACAGCTAGACTAACTCAGACACCAACCCACAGCTAGACTAACTCAGACACCAAACCACAGTTGACTAACTCAGACACCAAACCACAGTTGACTAACTCTGACACCAACCCACAGCTAGACTAACTCAGACACCAACCCACAGCTAGACTAACTCAGACACCAAACCACAGTTGACTAACTCAGACACCAAACCACAGTTGACTAACTCAGACACCAACCCACAGCTAGACTAACTCAGACACCAACCCACAGCTAGACTAACTCAGACACCAAACCACAGTTGACTAACTCAGACACCAACCCACAGCTAGACTAACTCAGACACCAACCCACAGCTAGACTAACTCAGACACCAACCCACAGCTAGACTAACTCAGACACCAATCCACAGCTAGACTAACTCAGACACCAAACAACAGTTGACTAACTCAGACACCAACCCACAGCTAGACTAACTCAGACACCAACCCACAGCTAGACTAACTCAGACACCAATCCACAGCTAGACTAACTCAGACACCAACCCACAGCTAGACTAACTCAGACACCAACCCACAGCTAGACTAACTCAGACACCAATCCACAGCTAGACTAACTCAGACACCAACCCACAGCTAGACTAACTCAGACACCAATCCACAGCTAGACTAACTCAGACACCAACCCACAGCTAGACTAACTCAGACACCAATCCACAGTTAGACTAACTCAGACACCAAACAACAGTTGACTAACTCAGACACCAACCCACAGCTAGACTAACTCAGACACCAACCCACAGCTAGACTAACTCAGACACCAATCCACAGCTAGACTAACTCAGACACCAACCCACAGCTAGACTAACTCAGACACCAATCCACAGCTAGACTAACTCAGACACCAACCCACAGCTAGACTAACTCAGACACCAACCCACAGCTAGACTAACTCAGACACCAACCCACAGCTAGACTAACTCAGACACCAAACCACAGTTGACTAACTCAGACACCAACCCACAGCTAGACTAACTCAGACACCAACCCACAGCTAGACTCACTCAGACACCAACCCACAGCTAGACTCACTCAGACACCAAACCACAGCTAGACTCACTCAGACACCAACCCACAGCTAGACTAACTCAGACACCAACCCACAGCTAGACTAACTCAGACACCAAACCACAGTTGACTAACTCAGACACCAACCCACAGCTAGACTAACTCAGACACCAACCCACAGCTTGACTCACTCAGTCCGCAATGATTTGTCATATTGCTGTTATTTCAATCAAATGTATTTATAAAGCCCTGTTTATATCAGCAGATGTCATAATGTGCTGTACAGAAACTGAAGCTAACAGCAAGCAATGGAGATGGAGATGTTATTTACATATTTTCCATGACGACAAGAAGCACCATTTTTTCTCCAGTCCCGAAGAGAAGCTCAACTCAAGGATATATAACACAACATATTTTAACACAACTTATCTTAACACAACATATTTTAACACAACATAGATAACACAACATATATAACACAACATATATAACACAACATATTTTAACACAACATATATAACACAACATATTTAACACAACATATATAACACAACATATATAACACAACATATATAACACAACATATTTTAACACAACATATTTTAACACAACATATATAACACAACATATATAACACAACATATATAACACAACATATTTTAACACAACATATATAACACAACATATTTTAACACAACATATTTAACACAACATATATAACACAACATATATAACACAACATATATAACACAACATATTTAAACACAACATATTATAACACAACATATTTTAACACAACATATTTAAGGAAATCGAGCAGATGGAAAGGCAGTCAGGCTGCGAGCGAAGAAGAAGCGCTCAGAGGGCAAAAAAAAATCTAATTAAAAAAGGAAGCTTTGTCATTTTGGAGCGGCTGCAGGCGGGGTGATGATGACGAAGCTCAGTAAAATCTATGGTGTGTTTACTCATCGCCCTGAGAACTCCTGCGCTACATTGGCTCTTGGTTTATATTTTCTGATTCAAGGAGGCACAGACATCTTTCCTTTAATCAGCTCTCTCCATATCATTTGCTCCGCTCATTCCGTCAAAAAACCCAACGCCATTCTGGATGTCTTCTTTCTTCCCACAATGCACAGCAAAAAATATAATTCGTTTTCTGACAGACCGTGTTTTTTGTGGATGATGGGTGAATTTAGCATTTGTAAAATGGACCTCCAGGGCCTATCCTCTATTTATTAACAGACTGTCTGATAGAGCTGCTGGAATGGAACGCAATACGATCAGAGAGGAGAGGAGAGCGTTTCAAGGGTGTGTTTAGAAGGAATTGCTGCGATCTGATGCCTGACTATTCTTCATACCCACATGTATACAACAACAGCATTTAGACCTAGTTTAATGTCATACAATTACAACCAGATAGTAACACTGGAAAGAAAGTGATCAACCATAGAACTGCAATTGGAATTGAATCCTCACGACTTCATTTATAAGTTTGTATCACGGATGTTTATTCTCTAAGCGGCAAATTCATTAGTCCTCTTCTACCCGGGTGGGACAGGAGGCCGCAACAATCGTCTGCCACTGGAGTCTGTCTTCAGTTAGATAAAGTAATGAACATTAATTGATAACGGGGAGTCTGTCTTCAGTTAGATAAAGTAATGAACATTAATTGATAAAGGGGAGTCTGTCTTCAATTAGATAAAGTAATGAATATTAATTGATAAAGGGGAGTCTGTCTTCAGTTAGATAAAGTAATGAACATTAATTGATAAAGGGGAGTCTGTCTTCAGTTAGATAAAGTAATGAACATTAATTGATAAAGGGGAGTCTGTCTTCAGTTAGATAAAGTCATGAACAGATGTAATTCGATGATGGGTCCATGTTTAAATCCTGAAGTTGCCCAGACGCTGGGAAGGGGTGGTGGGGAGGCGGAGACAGTCAGTCACCACTTGTATTGTATAAAGCATGTGTTGTCGTTACCCTGCCAGTGAAGAACTAGGGGCGTTACCCTGTCAGTGAAGGACTAGGGGCGTTACCCTGCCAGTGAAGGACTAGGGGCGTTACCCTGCCAGTGAAGAACTAGGGGCATTACCCTGCCAGTGAAGGACTAGGGGTATTACCCTGCCAGTGAAGGACTAGGGGTATTACCCTGCCAGTGAAGGACTAGGGGTATTACCCTGCCAGTGAAGGACTAGGGGTATTACCCTGCCAGTGAAGACCTAGGGGTGTTACCCTGCCAGTGAAGAACTAGGGGCGTTACCCTGCCAGTGAAGAACTAGGGGCGTTACCCTGCCAGTGAAGGACTAGGGGCGTTACCCTGCCAGTGAAGGACTAGGGGCGTTACACTGCCAGTAAAGAACTAGGGGCATTACCCTGCCAGTAAAGAACTAGGGGCATTACCCTGCCAGTGAAGGACTAGGGGCGTTACCCTGCCAGTGAAGGACTAGGGGCATTACCCTGCCAGTGAAGGACTAGCGGCGTTGCCCTGCCAGTGAAGGACTAGGGGTGTTACCCTGAAGGACTAGCTGTGTTACCCTGCCAGTGAAGAACTAGGGGCGTTACCCTGCCAGTAAAGAAATAGGGGCGTTACCCTGCCGGTGAAGGACTAGGGACGTTACCCTGCCAGTGAAGGACTAGCGGCGTTGCCCTGCCAGTGAAGGACTAGGGGCGTTACCCTGAAGGACTAGGTGTGTTACCCTGTCAGCGAAGAACTAGGGGCGTTACCCTGCCGGTGAAGGACTAGGGGCGTTACCCTGCCGGTGAAGGACTAGGGGTGTTACCCTGCCAGTGAAGAACTAGGGGCGTTACCCTGCCAGCGAAGAATTAGGGGCGTTACCCTGAAGGACTAGGTGTGTTACCCTGTCAGCGAAGAACTAGGGGCGTTACCCTATTAGAGAAGAACTAGGGGCGTTACCCTGCCAGTGAAGGACTAGCGGCGTTACCCTGCCAGTGAAGAACTAGGGGCGTTACCCTGCCGGTGAAGGACTAGGGGTGTTACCCTGCCAGTGAAGAACTAGGGGCGTTACCCTGCCGGTGAAGGACTAGGGGTGTTACCCTGCCAGTGAAGAACTAGGGGCGTTACCCTGCCAGCGAAGAATTAGGGGCGTTACCCTGAAGGACTAGGTGTGTTACCCTGTCAGCGAAGAACTAGGGGCGTTACCCTATTAGAGAAGAACTAGGGGCGTTACCCTGCCAGTGAAGAACTAGGGGCGTTACCCTGCCAGTGAAGGACTAGGGGCATTACCCTGCCAGTGAAGGACTAGGGGCGTTACCCTGCCAGTGAAGGACTAGGGGCGTTACCCTGCCAGTGAAGGACTAGCGGCGTTACCCTGCCAGTGAAGGACTAGGGGTGTTACCCTGCCAGTGAAGGACTAGGGGCATTACCCTGCCAGTGAAGGACTAGGGGCATTACCCTGCCAGTGAAGCCCTAGCGGCATTGCCCTGCCAGTGAAGGACTAGGGGTGTTACCCTGAAGGACTAGGTGTGTTACCCTGTCAGCGAAGAACTAGGGGCGTTACCCTGTTGGTGAAGGACTAGGGGTGTTACCCTGAAGGACTAGGTGTGTTACCCTGCCAGTGAAGAACTAGGGGCGTTACCCTGCCGGTGAAGGACTAGGGGTGTTACCCTGCCAGTGAAGAACTAGGGGTGTTACCCTGCCAGCGAAGAATTAGGGGCGTTACTCTATTAGAGAAGAACTAGGGGCGTTACCCTGCCAGTGAAGGACTAGGGGTGTTACCCTGCCAGTGAAGGACTAGGGGCATTACCCTGCCAGTGAAGGACTAGGGGTGTTACCCTGCCAGTGAAGGACTAGGGGTGTTACCCTGCCAGTGAAGGACTAGGGGAGTTACCCTGCCAGTGAAGGACTAGCGGCGTTACCCTGAAGGACTAGGGGCGTTACCCTGCCAGTGAAAGACTAGCGGCGTTACCCTGAAGGACTAGGGGTGTTACCCTGCCAGTGAAGGACTAGGGGCATTACCCTGCCAGTGAAGGACTAGCGGCGTTACCCTGAAGGACTAGGGGTGTTACCCTGCCAGTGAAGGACTAGGGGTGTTACCCAGCCAGTGAAGGACTAGGGGCGTTACCCTGCCAGTGAAGGACTAGGGGTGTTACCCTGCCAGTGAAGGACTAGGGGTGTTACCCTGCCAGTGAAGAACTAGGGGCGTTACCCTGCCAGTGAAGGACTAGCGGCGTTACCCTGAAGGACTAGGGGTGTTACCCTGCCAGTGAAGGACTAGGGGCATTACCCTGCCAGTGAAGGACTAGGGGCATTACCCTGCCAGTGAAGGACTAGGGGCGTTACCCTGCCAGTGAAGGACTAGGGGCATTACCCTGCCAGTGAAGGACTAGGGGCATTACCCTGCCAGTGAAGGACTAGGGGCGTTACCCTGCCAGTGAAGGACTAGGGGTGTTACCCTGCCAGTGAAGGACTAGGGGCATTACCCTGCCAGTGAAGGACTAGGGGCATTACCCTGCCAGTGAAGCCCTAGCGGCATTGCCCTGCCAGTGAAGGACTAGGGGTGTTACCCTGAAGGACTAGGTGTGTTACCCTGTCAGCGAAGAACTAGGGGCGTTACCCTGTCGGTGAAGGACTAGGGGTGTTACCCTGAAGGACTAGGTGTGTTACCCTGCCAGTGAAGAACTAGGGGCGTTACCCTGCCGGTGAAGGACTAGGGGTGTTACCCTGCCAGTGAAGAACTAGGGGTGTTACCCTGCCAGCGAAGAATTAGGGGCGTTACTCTATTAGAGAAGAACTAGGGGCGTTACCCTGCCAGTGAAGGACTAGCGGCGTTACCCTGCCAGTGAAGAACTAGGGGTGTTACCCTGCCAGTGAAGGACTAGGGGTGTTACCCTGCCAGTGAAGGACTAGGGGCATTACCCTGCCAGTGAAGGACTAGGGGCATTACCCTGCCAGTGAAGGACTAGGGGCGTTACCCTGCCAGTGAAGGACTAGGGGCATTACCCTGCCAGTGAAGGACTAGGGATATTACCCTGCCAGTGAAGGACTAGGGGCATTACCCTGCCAGTGAAGGACTAGGGGCGTTACCCTGCCAGTGAAGGACTAGGGGCATTACCCTGCCAGTGAAGGACTAGGGGCGTTACCCCTCCAACGAAGGACTAGCAGCTGACAAGTTGGTCTGTCCCATCAGAAATTAATCACCTCACACTATTCATCAGAGGTGACTTTGTAAATGTTCAGATGAGACTGGTTTAAATATCACAGGGCTGTAGGTCCGTATTCATTAGGTGTGTCAGAGTAGGAGTGCTGATCTACGATTTTAGATTATAATGACCAAAATAATATGGACAGGAGACACTTTTTGAAGTCCAGCTGAAGCCCAGGTGATCGTCCACAGGTGATTATTAGAGTCCTGCGTTTTGGACAATGGGTCAAATAACCTAGATTTTAACATTCATATTAAGCCTTTTCCAGAAATTAGAATTAAGTGAAAACCTACAGGAGGATATCTCTCCAGGAACAGGGTTGGAGTTATAACCTATATCATGGTATCTCTCCAGGAACAGGGTTGGAGTTATAACCTATATCATGGTATCTCTCCAGGAACAGGGTTGGAGTTAAAACCTATATCATGGTAGCTCTCCAGGAACAGGGTTGGAGTTATAACCTATATCATGGTATCTCTCCAGGAACAGGAACAGGTTGGAGTTATAACCTATATCATGGTATCTCTCCAGGAACAGGGTTGGAGTTATAACCTATATCATGGTATCTCTCCAGGAACAGGGTTGGAGTTATAACCTATATCATGGTATCTCTCCAGGAACAGGGTTGGAGTTAAAACCTACAGCAGGGCAGCTCTGATCTAGGTATTGCACCCACCTCTGTCTGATTGAATGGTCCCCACACACACACACACACACACACACACACACACACACACACACACACACACACACACACACACACACACACACACACACACACACACACACACACACACACACACACACACACACACACACACACACACACACACACACACACACAGATTAATAAGGGGAAAATGTACGTTAACATTAACAATAAAATGGAATTAAACTATTCATTTTCCTACCCAATTAAACTATGTTGGGATACAAATCTTTTAAATGACATAAGTGTTCCTTTTAGAATAGCTTTTTCCTCACATATATCACTAAACAACATGTGGAAAAAAGCTGCTTAATAAGGAGAGAGTTTAACTCGGGAGAAGAGGAATGTCTATATCACTTTTCAGGTAAGACCCAAGTGCAGACTGTGTCGAAGTAACAATGTTTATTACAACAAGAGGGGCAGGCAAAGGACAGGTCAAGGAAGGCACGGGGTCGGTAATCCAGAGTAGGGGGGAGGCAAAGGCACCGGACGGCAGGCAGGCTCAGGGTCAGGACAGGCAACTAGAGTCAGGACAGGCAACTAGAGTCAGGACAGGCAATTAGAGTCAGGACAGGCAATTAGAGTCAGGACAGGCAATTAGAGTCAGGACAGGCAATTAGAGTCAGGACAGGCAACTAGAGTCAGGACAGGCAATTAGAGTCAGGACAGGCAATTAGAGTCAGGACAGGCAATTATAGTCAGGACAGGCAATTGGAGTCAGGACAGGCAATTGGAGTCAGGGCAGGCAATTAGAGTCAGGACAGGCAATTAGAGTCAGGACAGGCAATTAGAGTCAGGACAGGCAATTAGAGTCAGGACAGGCAATTAGAGTCAGGGCAGGCAATTAGAGTCATGACAGGCAATTGTCAAAATCAGGAGAGCGAGAAAAGAGAGACTAGGGAAAAGCAGGAGGTGGTTGACTTGACAAACAAGATGAACTAGCAACAGACAAACAGAGAACACAGGTATAAGTACCCAGGGGATAATGGGGAAGATGGGCGACACCTGGAGGGGTGTGGAGACAAGCACAAGGACAGGTGAAACAGATCAGGGCGTGAAAGAATGTCTATCAGTTGTAATTGTGACTAGACTGATAAGAGGGGCCTGGTGCTGACTGCTAATGAACACAGGGACACAGAGGAAAGCCCGCAATAAACAAGGAGGAAAGGTACAAGGAGGAAAGGTTCAAGGGGAAAGGTTCAAGGAGAAAAGGTTCAAGGAGGAAAGGTACAAGGAGGAAAGGTACAAGGAGGAAAGGTTCAAGGAGAAGAGGTACAAGGAGGAAAGGTTCAAGGAGGAAAGGTACAAGGAGGAAAGGTTCAAGGTGGAAAGGTACAAGGAGGAAAGGTACAAGGAGGAAAGGTACAAGGAGGAAAGGTTCAAGGTGGAAAGGTACAAGGAGGAAAGGTACAAGGAGGAAAGGTACAAGGAGGAAAGGTTCAAGGAGGAAAGGTACAAGGAGGAAAGGTACAAGGAGGAAAGGTACAAGGAGGAAAGGTACAAGGAGGAAAGGTACCAGGAGGAAAGAAGAGAAGGTGAAAATGAAGAAAAGAGAATGGGTTAGTGTTAGAAAAATATATAATCAAGAGAAGAAGAAAATGTAAAGGATTTGAGAAATACAGAAGAAGACAGAAAGAGATGACTAAGAGAGGAGGAGAGTGAAACACAGAGAGGCACTGTCGTAGTATTGGGGACACTGTGTAGTCACTGTCGTAGTGTTGGAGACACTGTGTAGTCACCGTCGTAGTATTGGAGACACTGTGTAGTCACCATCGTAGTGTTGGAGACAGTGTGCAGTCACTGTTGTAGTATTGGGGACACTGTGTAGTCACTGTTGTAGTATTGGGGACACTGTGTAGTCACTGTCGTAGTGTTGGAGACACTGTGTAGTCACCATCGTAGTATTGGGGACACTGTGTAGTCACCGTCGTAGTGTTGGGGACACTGTGTAGTCACTGTCGTAGTGTTGGGGACACTGTGTAGTCACCGTCGTAGTGTTGGGGACACTGTGTAGTCACTGTTGTAGTATTGGGGACACTGTGTAGTCACTGTTGTAGTATTGGGGACACTGTGTAGTCACCATCATGTATGGGGGACACTGTGTAGTCACCATCGTAGTATTGGGGACACTGCGTAGTCACCATCGTAGTGTTTGGGACACTGTGTAGCGACCATCATAGTGTTGGGGACACTGCGTAGAGACCATCGTAGTGTTGGGGACACTGCGTAGCGACCATCGTAGTGTTGGGGACACTGTGTAGTCACCGTCGTAGTGTTGGGGACACTGTGTAGTCACTGTTGTAGTATTGGGGACACTGTGTAGTCACTGTTGTAGTATTGGGAACACTGTGTAGTCACCATCAGTGTTGGGGACACTGTGTAGTCACCATCGTAGTGTTGGGGACACTGTGTAGTCACCATCGTAGTAATGGGGACACTGTGTAGTCACTGTTGTAGTGTTGGGGACACTGCGTAGTCACCATCGTAGTGTTGGGGACACTGCGTAGCGACCATCGTAGTGTTGGGGACACTGCGTAGCGACCATCATAGTGTTGGGGACACTGCGTAGCGACCATCGTAGTGTTGGGGACACTGCGTAGCGACCATCTTAGTGTTGGGGACACTGCGTAGCGACCATCGTAGTGTTGGGGACACTGCGTAGTGACCATCGTAGTGTTGGGGACACTGCGTAGTCACCATCGTAGTGTTGGGGACACTGTGTAGTGTCTCTCCTCCTTCTCCTTCTCCCTCTCTCCCCTCCATCTACCTCTCTCCCCTCCCTCTCCCCCCTCTACCTCTCCTGCCTGTCTCCATTTCTCTCTTTCCCCTCCTTCTCCCTCTCTCCCCTCCCACTACCTCTCTCCCCTCCTTCTCTCTCCCCTCCCTCTCTCCCCTCCTTCTCTCTCTCTCCCCTCCATCTCCCTCTCCCCTCCCTCTACCTCTCTCATCTACCTCTCTCCCTCTCTCCCCTCCCTCTACCTCCTGCCTGTCTCCTCTCCCTCCTCCCACTACCTCTCTCCCCTCCCTCTACCCCTCTCCGTTTCTCTCTCTCTCCTCCCTCCCTACCTCTCTCCCCTCCCTCTCTCCCCCCCTCTACCCTCTCCTGCCTGTCTCCATTTCTCTCCCTCCCCTCCTTCTCCCTCTCTCCCCTCCCACTACCTCTCTCTCCCCTCCTTCTCTCTCCCCTCCTCTCTCTCCCTCCTTCTCTCTCTCTCCCCTCCATCTCCCTCTCCCCTCCCTCTACCTCTCTCATCTACCTCTCTCCCTCTCCTCCCCTCCCTCTCCCTCTCTCTACCCCTCTCCTTCTCCCTCTCTCCCCTCCCACTACCTCTCTCTCCCCCCTACCTCTCTCCCCTCCCTCTCCCCTCTCTCTCCCTCCCTCCTTCTCTCCCCCCTCTCCTCTCCATCTACCTCTCTCCCCTCCCTCTCCCCCTCTACCTCTCCTGCCTGTCTCCATTTCTCTCTTTCCCCTCCCCTCTCCCTCTCTCTCCCTCCTTCTCCTCTCTCTCCCCTCCCACTACCTCTCTCCCCTCCTCTACCCCTCTCTCCCCTCCCTCTCTCCCCCCTCCTTCTCTCTCTCTCCCCTCCATCTCCCCTCTCCCCTCCCTCTACCTCTCTCATCTACCTCTCTCCCTCTCTCTCCCCTCCCTCTACCTCTCTCTCTCTCCTCCCACTACCTCTCTCCCCTCCCTCTACCCCTCTCCGTTTCTCTCTCTCTCCTCCCTCTCCTCTCTCTCCTCCTCTCCCCTCTCCCCTCCCTCTACCCCTCTCCGTTTCTCTCCCTCTCCTCCCTCTACCTCTCTCCCCTCCATCTACCCCTCTCCGTTTCTCTCTCTCTCCTCCCTCTACCCCTCTCCCCTCCCTCTACCCCTCTCCGTCCCTCTCTCTCTCTTCCCTCTACCTCTCTCCCCTCCCTCTACCCCTCTCCGTTTCTCTCTCTCTCCTCCCTCTACCTCTCTCCCCTCCCTCTACCCCTCTCCGTTTCTCTCTCTCCTCCCTCTACCTCTCTCTCCTCCCTCTACCTCTCTCCCCTCCCTCTACCCCTCTCCGTTTCTCCCTCTCCCCTCCCTCTACCCCTCTCCGTTTCTCTCTCTCCTCCCTCTACCTCTCTCTCCTCCCTCTACCTCTCTCCCCTCCCTCTACCCCCTCTCCGTTTCTCTCTCTCTCCTCCCTCTCTCTCTCCTCTCCTCCCTCTACCTCTCTCCGTTTCTCCCTCTACCCCTCTCCGTTTCTCCCTCTACCCTCCCTCTACCCCTCTCCGTTTCTCTCTCTCCTCCCTCTACCTCTCTCCCCTCCTTCTACCCCTCTCCGTTTCTCTCTCTCTCCTCCCTCTACCCCTCTCCGTTTCTCTCTCTCTCCTCCCTCTACCTCTCTCCCCTCCCTCTACCCCTCTCCATTTCTCTCTCTCTCCTCCCTCTACCTCTCCCCCCAGACAGACAGACAGACAGACAGACAGACAGACAGACAGACAGACAGACAGACAGACAGACAGACAGACAGACAGACAGACAGACAGACAGACAGACAGACAGACAGACAGACAGACAGACAGACAGACACACACACACACACACAGACAGATGGGGCGGCAGGGTAGCCTAGTGGTTAGAGAGTTGGACTAGTAACCAGAAGGTTGCAAGTTCAAAACCCCGAGCTGACAAGGTACAAATCTGTCGTTCTGCCCCTGAACAGGCAGTTAATCCACTGTTCCTAGGCCGTCATTGAAAATAAGAATTTGTTCTTAACGGACTTGCCTAAATAAATAAAAACAGATAGACATGCAAACAGACAGACTGAAAACAGACAGACAGACAGACAGCCAGAGTGATGCACTGAGCCTGTCCAGGCTAATGACTGCTCCATTCACAGTCATTATCCCCATCATTAGGAAATTACGGGCACAGAAGGTATTTACTGTAAACCTGCCACCTCCCAAGGAGAGATAAATAGAAACTGATAAATGAGAAACACAGCAGGACAGATAAATGAAGAACCCCAAGCCCAGGGGATCCCACCCCCCTGTCAGCCTCCCCGCTACACCCACTGAGGACAAACACAAGACACAGATTGTTCCCCTTATGGACTCAAACGGGAAATATATACAAGAAAATAAACGTTTTTCCCCAAACACCCGGCGCACCCTAGACCTTCTGTCTGAGGACCAACTAGGTTCACCCAGCCATGTAACACATAAGACCAGGTCCACCTCTACAAGGCAACAGTGCCCACCTTTGCCCGGACTCTAAAGGACATCGCTCTCAACCGCAGCTCACACAGGAGCAACAGGTCAACAGACACCCCACCCAGACCAGTGAGACACTCTCCCAGACCAGTGAGACACTCTCCCAGACCAGTGAGACACTCTCCCAGACCAGTGAGACACCCTCCCAGACCAGTGAGACACCCTGCCCAGACCAGTGAGACACCCTGCCCAGACCAGTGAGACACTCTGCCCAGACCAGTGAGACACTCTCCCAGACCAGTGAGACACCTCCCAGACCAGTGAGACACTCTCCCAGACCAGTGAGACACTCACCCAGACCAGTGAGACACCCTGCCCAGACCAGTGAGACACTCTCCCAGACTTACGAGAACCCGCCCACCGGACCGACACCTAGAGGACCCATACCATGACAATCTGCATGCAGACCACAACACCAGCCCAACCAATCAACACCCCTCCAGTCAAACACACCCACACCTCATTTAGGCCCCCTGAGATCAGACACATGCCACTCCTGCCCACCCCAGGCACCCCACCCCCGCAAAGAGGGCCTCAAAATGAAAGTCATCCATACGCTCAGGTCGTGAACGGGCAAACAGGCCCAACCCCCACTCTTACACTAGCCCAAGCCAATGGCATGTACCAGATGCTCAGCAGGCTCTGCTCACACTTACTGGTCTGAGGCCAAACCACACGACCAACAACATTGGACACTTTATGGAAAACAAAGCCTTCGCTATCTCATCCGGGAATATCCAAGGCCTGAGATCATCTGCCTTTGGCCTGAAGAGCAGGAACCTGGACTTCACCAAAGAAATCAGAAATACAGACATTGTCATCCTACAAGAAACCTGGTATAGAGGAGACGGACCCACTGGTTACAGAGAGCTGGTAGTCCCATCCACCAAACTACCAGGTGGGTGGTATAGAGGAGACGGACCCACTGGTTGTCCTCTAGGTTACAGAGAGCTGGTAGTCCCATCCACCACACTACCAGGTGGGTTGTATAGAGGAGATGGACCCACTGGTTGTCCTCTAGGTTACAGAGAGCTGGTAGTCCCATCCACCACACTACCAGGTGGGTGGTATAGAGGAGACGGACCCACTGGTTGTCCTCTAGGTTACAGAGAGCTGGTAGTCCCATCCACCACACTACCAGGTGGGTGGTATAGAGGAGACGGACCCACTGGTTGTCCTCTAGGTTACAGAGAGCTGGTAGTCCCATCCACCACACTACCTAGAGGAGACGGACCCACTGGTTGTCCTCTAGGTTACAGAGAGCTGGTAGTCCCATCCACCACACTACCAGGTGGGTGGTATAGAGGAGACGGACCCACTGGTTGTCCTCTAGGTTACAGAGAGCTGGTAGTCCCATCCACCACATTACCAGGTGGGTGGTATAGAGGAGACGGACCCACTGGTTGTCCTCTAGGTTACAGAGAGCTGGTAGTCCCATCCACCACACTACCAGGTGGGTGGTATAGAGGAGACGGACCCACTGGTTGTCCTCTAGGTTACAGAGAGCTGGTAGTCCCATCCACCACACTACCAGGTGGGTGGTATAGAGGAGACGGACCCACTGGTTGTCCTCTAGGTTACAGAGAGCTGGTAGTCCCATCCACCACACTACCAGGTGGGTGGTATAGAGGAGACGGACCCACTGGTTGTCCTCTAGGTTACAGAGAGCTGGTAGTCCCATCCACCACACTACCAGGTGGGTGGTATAGAGGAGACGGACCCACTGGTTGTCCTCTAGGTTACAGAGAGCTGGTAGTCCCATCCACCACACTACCAGGTGGGTGGTATAGAGGAGACGGACCCACTGGTTGTCCTCTAGGTTACAGAGAGCTGGTAGTCCCATCCACCACACTACCAGGTGGGTGGTATAGAGGAGACGGACCCACTGGTTGTCCTCTAGGTTACAGAGAGCTGGTAGTCCCATCCACCACACTACCAGGTGGGTGGTATAGAGGAGACGGACCCACTGGTTGTCCTCTAGGTTACAGAGAGCTGGTAGTCCCATCCACCACACTACCAGGTGGGTGGTATAGAGGAGACGGACCCACCTACCAGGTGTAAAACAAGGAAGGGACTCAGGGGGTATGATAATTTGGTATAGCGTATTCCTTGATGGCCAAAAATCTACATTTTAGTCTCATCTAACCAGAGAACCTTCTTCTATATAATAATAATAATATATGCCATTTAGCAGACGCTTTTATCCAAAGCGACTTACAGTCATGTGTGCATACATTCTACGTATGGGTGGTCCCGGGGATCGAACCCACTACCCTGGCGTTACAAGCGCCATGCTCTACCAACTGAGCTGTTTGGGGAGTCTCACACATGAGTTTTTGGCGAAACACTAAACTTGTTTGCTTATTTTTTGGCTTTTTTCTGGCCACTCTTCCGTAAAGCCCAGCTCTGTGGACTGGATGGCTTAAAGTGGTCCAATGGACACATACAGTGGAGCTCTGCAGCTCCTTCAGGGTTATCTTTGGTCTCTTTGTTGCCTCTGATTAATGCTCTCCTTGTCTGGTCTGTGAGTTTTGGTGGGCGGCCCTCCTTGTCTGGTCTGTGAGTTTTGGTGGGCGGCCCTCCTTGTCTGGTTTGTGAGTTTTGGTGGGCGGCCCTCCTTGTCTGGTTTGTGAGTTTTGGTGGGCGGCCCTCCTTGTCTGGTTTGTGAGTTTTGGTGGGCGGCCCTCCTTGTCTGGTTTGTGAGTTTTGGTGGGCGGCCCTCCTTGTCTGGTCTGTGAGTTTTGGTGGGCGGCCCTCCTTGTCTGGTTTGTGAGTTTTGGTGGGCGGCCCTCCTTGTCTGGTCTGTGAGTTTTGGTGGGCGGCCCTCCTTGTCTGGTTTGTGAGTTTTGGTGGGCGGCCCTCCTTGTCTGGTTTGTGAGTTTTGGTGGGCGGCCCTCCTTGTCTGGTCTGTGAGTTTTGGTGGGCGGCCCTCCTTGTCTGGTTTGTGAGTTTTGGTGGGCGGCCCTCCTTGTCTGGTTTGTGAGTTTTGGTGGGCGGCCCTCCTTGTCTGGTTTGTGAGTTTTGGTGGGCGGCCCTCCTTGTCTGGTTTGTGAGTTTTGGTGGGCGGCCCTCCTTGTCTGGTTTGTGAGTTTTGGTGGGCGGCCCTCCTTGTCTGGTTTGTGAGTTTTGGTGGGCGGCCCTCCTTGTCTGGTTTGTGAGTTTTGGTGGGCGGCCCTCCTTGTCTGGTTTGTGAGTTTTGGTGGGCGTCCCTCCTTGTCTGGTCTGTGAGTTTTGGTGGGCGGCCCTCCTTGTCTGGTCTGTGAGTTTTGGTGGGCGGCCCTCCTTGTCTGGTTTGTTGTGGAGCCATATCCTTTCCATTCTTTAATAATGGATGTAATGGTGCTCCGTGGGATATTCAAAGTTTCTGATATTGTTTTATAACCCAACCCTGATCTGTACTTCTCCACAACTTTGTGCCTGACCTGTTTGGAGAGCTCCTTTGTCTTCATGGTGCCGCTTGTTTAGTGGTGCCCTTTGCTTAGTGGTGTTGCAGACTCTGGGGCCTTTCAGAACAGGTGTGTATATACTGAGATCACGTGACAGATAATGTGACACTGAAATTGCACACATTTAAATGAATTATTTGACTTCTGGAGGTAATTGGTTGCACCAGATCTTATTTAGGGGCTTCATATGCACCATTTGTTTTTAAACAACACATTTTTTTTCATTTCACTTCACCAATTTGGACTATTTTGTGTCTGTATATATGTACAACAAAATAGGAAAAATGCCAAGGGGGGTGAATACTTTTGCAAGGTATCTCATCGAATTGGCGAGTCTGTAGCACCCAGCCTCACCCTACTAGACTTGGGCCCTGACAGTAAATCTATGTAAGACAAAAATAATGGTGTTCCAAAAAAGGTCCAGTCGCCAGGACCACAAATACAAATTCCATCTAGACACTGTTGCTCTAGAGCACACAAAAAAATATACATACCATGGCCTTAACATCAGCGCCACAGGTAACTTCTACAAAGCTGTGAACAATCTGAGAGACAAGGCAAGAAGGGTCTTCTATGCCATCAAAAATAACATAAAATTTGACATACCAATAAGGATCTGGCTAAAAAGGCCCATTGTCCTTCATGGTTGTGCGGTCTGGGGTCCGTTCACAAACCAAGAGAGAGGTCAGTTATAAGGCCCATTGTCCTTCATGGTTGTGCGGTCTGGGGTCCGTTCACAAACCAAGAGAGAGGTCAGTTATAGAGCCCATTGTCCTTCATGGTTGTGCGGTCTGGGGTCCGTTCACAAACCAAGAGAGAGGTCAGTTATAGAGCCCATTGTCCTTCATGGTTGTGCGGTCTGGGGTCCGTTCACAAACCAAGAGAGAGGTCAGTTATAAGGCCCATTGTCCTTCATGGTTGTGCGGTCTGGGGTCCGTTCACCAACCAAGAGAGAGGTCAGTTATAAGGCCCATTGTCCTTCATGGTTGTGCGGTCTGGGGTCCGCTCACCAACCAAGAGAGAGGTCAGTTATAAGACCCATTGTCCTTCATGGTTGTGCGGTCTGGGGTCCGCTCACCAACCAAGAGAGAGGTCAGTTATAGAGCCCATTGTCCTTCATGGTTGTGCGGTCTGGGGTCCGCTCACCAACCAAGAGAGAGGTCAGTTATAGAGCCCATTGTCCTTCATGGTTGTGCGGCCTGGGGTCCGTTCACAAACCAAGAGAGAGGTCAGTTATAAGGCCCATTGTCCTTCATGGTTGTGCGGTCTGGGGTCCGTTCACAAACCAAGAGAGAGGTCAGTTATAAGGCCCATTGTCCTTCATGGTTGTGCGGTCTGGGGTCCGTTCACAAACCAAGAGAGAGGTCAGTTATAGAGCCCATTGTCCTTCATGGTTGTGCGGTCTGGGGTCCGTTCACAAACCAAGAGAGAGGTCAGTTATAGAGCCCATTGTCCTTCATGGTTGTGCGGTCTGGGGTCCGTTCACAAACCAAGAGAGAGGTCAGTTATAGAGCCCATTGTCCTTCATGGTTGTGCGGTCTGGGGTCCGTTCACAAACCAAGAGAGAGGTCAGTTATAAGGCCCATTGTCCTTCATGGTTGTGCGGTCTGGGGTCCGCTCACCAACCAAGAGAGAGGTCAGTTATAAGGCCCATTGTCCTTCATGGTTGTGCGGTCTGGGGTCCGTTCACAAACCAAGAATGAACTAAATGGAACAAACACCAAATTGAGACAAAAATATCTGCAGAAATATCCTCAGTGTACAATGTAAAAAACACCAAATAATGCATGCAGAGTGGAATTTGGCCGATTCCCACTAATTATCAACCACCTGTAGTGGGTTAAGGAGGACACCAAGGTGCAGCGTGGTAGACGTTCATGATTTTTAATAAACCGCAGAAAACAAAACAAAAGCGCACTGTTATGCAGGTGAATGAGGACCCAAAAGCGACTTGGCGAAAACAGAGTCTTTATTCCAGTAAAGGAAATAGGCAATACTCCTGGACAATCAGAGCAGAAAACAAAACATAAAAAAACTTAATTCCACTCGTAGTGACGAGGACAGACTGGAGACTTGACCATTAACTGTAGGTTGCCTCGGGAAGGCACCGACCGTAGCAGACTCAGACACCTGCTCACACGCAGCATCTGAGGGAAACAAGACACGACAGGGCGAGACAAAGACACAGCACGGTGAACAATATACAAGGATCCGACAGGACAGAAATGGAAAACAAGGGGAGAAATAGGGACTCTAATCAGAGGACAAGATAGGGAACAGGTGTGAAAAGACTAAATGATTGAGTAGGAGAATGAGGAACAGCTGGGAGCAGGAACGGAACGATAGAGAGGAGAGAGAGGAAGGGAGAGAGAAAAAAGGAACGAACCTAATAAGACCAGCAGGGGGAAACGAACAGAAGGGAAAGCATAATGACAAGACAATATAAGACAAAACATGACACGCACAGTTCTGTCAGGCAACAAAACAGCTAAACAGAACATAACTCCCCACAAAACCCAAACGGAATATCACAACTTATATATGATCCCCAATCAGAGACAACGATAGACAGCTACCTCTGATCGGGAACCACGCTAGGCAAAAACAACACAGAAATAGAAAACATACATTTTCACACCCGAGTCACACCCTGACCTAACCAAACAGAGAATAGATAAGGAACTCTAAGGTCGTGACACCACCTCATAGGAAGTGATTCCCAAACCTTCCATAACAAAGCCATCATCTACACAGAGATGAACCTGGAGAAGAGTCCCCAAAGCAAGCTGGTCCTGGGGCTCTGTTCACAAACACAAACACACCCTACACAGAGATGAACCTGGAGAAGAGTCCCTTAAGCAAGCTGGTCCTGGGGCTCTGTTCACAAACACAAACAGACCCCACAGAGCCCCAGGACAGAAACACAATTAGACCCAACCAAATCATAAGAAAACACAAAGATAATTACGTAACACATTGGAAAGAATTTACATATAAACAGAGCAGACTAGAATGCTGTTTGGCCCTAAACTGAGAGTACACAACAGCAGAATACCTGACCAGTCTGACTGACCCAAAATTAAGGAAATATTTGACTATGTACAGACTCAGTGAGCATAGCCTTGCTATTGAGAAAGGCCACCGTAGGCAGACATGGCTCTCAAGAGATGACAGGCTATGTTCACACCACCCACAAAATGAGGTAGAAACTGAGCTGCACTTCCTAACCGCCTGCCAAATGTATGACCATATTACATTTACATTTAAGTCATTTAGCAGACGCTCTTATCCAGAGCGACTTACAAATTGGTGCAATCACCTTATGACATCCAGTGGGACAGTCACTTAACAATAGTGCATCTAAAACTAGGGGGGGTGGGGTGAGAGAGACATATTTCCCTCAGATTACACAGATCCACAAAGAATTCGAAACCAATTTTGATAAACTCCCATATCTATTGGGTGAAATTCCACAGTGTGCCATCACAGCAGCAAGATGTGTGACCTGTTGCCACGAGAAAAGTGAAGTGAAGAACAAACACCGTTATAAACACATCCTATATTTCAGTTTATGTATTTTCCCTTTTGTAATTTAATTATTTGCACATCGTTACAACACTCTATATAGACATACTATGACATTTGAAATGTCTTTATTCTTTAGAAACTTGTTCATTTTTTATTGTTTATTTCACTTTTGTTTATTACCCATTTCACTTGCTTTGGCAATGTTATCACATGTTTCCCATGCCAATAAAGCCCCTTGAAATGAAATTAAATTCAGAGAGAGAAAGGGGGAGTGAGATGAACAGTAAATGTCACACTCAGAAACGTTAAAGAGGAAGAGAGACATTTCAAATGTGATATATTGGCTATGTACAGTGTTAAACAATGTGCAAATACTTAAAGTACAAAAGGAAAATAAATAAACATAAATAAGTGTTGTACTCTCTCTCACTTTCTCTCCCTCTCCCCTGTCTCCATTTCTCTCTCTCACTTTCTCTCTCTCTCTCTCTCTCAATCCAATTAAATTCAAATGGGATTTATTGAAATGGGAAACAGATGTTTACATTGCCAATGCAAATGAAGTAACCAAGAAACAAAGGTGATTATAAAAAATGTTAACAACATTATTTAAAGAACTATTAGAAATGAACAGTAAACATTGCAATCAAAAAGTTTTTTAAAAAGTAGAGATTTCAAGTGATATATTAACAGCTCAGTTATGTGTTCAAGCAATGTGCAATGTTCTCTCTCTCCCCCTCCCTCTCCCACTCTCTCCCCTCCTTCTCCCCCTCTCCCCTCCCTCTCTCCCCTCCCTCTCTCCCCTCCTTCTTCCCCTCTCCCCTCCCTCTACCTCTCTCCCCCTCCCTCTCCCACTCTCTCCTCTCCTTCTCCCCCTCTCCCCTCCCTCTCTCCCCTTCTTCTTCCCCTCTCCCCTCCCTCTACCTCTCTCCCCTGTCTCCATGTCTCTCTCTCCCCTCCTTCTTCCCCTCTCCCCTCCCTCTACCTCTCTCCCCTGTCTCCATGTCTCTCTCTTCCCTCCTTCTTCCCCTCTCCCCTCCCTCTACCTCTCTCCCCTGTCTCCATTTCTCTCTCTCCCTGTCTCTCTCTCTCTCAATTCAATTACGAGTCTGCTGTTAATGATAATGCAGAGGATTTTCCCCAAGGTTGCTGTTGACGCAGCTGTATCCCACAGTAGTTATTGGGGTCAAATTCGTCTCCACTTCTGTGGATTGGGGTGATCAGTCCTTGGTTCCAAATATTGGGGAAGATGCCAGAGGTGAGGATGATGTTAAAGAGTTTAAGTATAGAGAATTGGAATTTGTGGTCTGTATATTTTATCATTTCATTGAGGATACCATCAACACCACAGGCCTTTCTCTCTCTCACATTCTCTCTCTCTGCACACATCCCTGTCTGTCTATTATCCTTCCCCTCCCCAGACATGTACATTTACCTTTCAATAATATTTAGAAAATTGTGGCTAAGCCTAAACAACAACAAAAAGTTTACATAAACACCAGGCATTCATCATAAACACCAGGCATTCATCATAAACACCAGGCATTCATCATAAACACCAGGCATTCATCATAAACACCAGGCATTCATCAGAAACACCAGGCATTCATCAGAAACACCAGGCATTCATCAGAAACACCAGGCATTCATCAGAAACACCAGGCATTCATCAGAAACACCAGGCATTCATCAGAAACACCAGGCATTCATCAGAAACACCAGGCATTCATCAGAAACACCAGGCATTCATCAGAAACACCAGGCATTCATCATAAACACCAGGCATTCATCAGAAACACCAGGCATTCATCAGAAACACCAGGCATTCATCAGAAACACCAGGCATTCATCAGAAACACCAGGCATTCATCAGAAACACCAGGCATTCATCAGAAACACCAGGCATTCATCATAAACACCAGGCATTCATCAGAAACACCAGGCATTCATCAGAAACACCAGGCATTCATCAGAAACACCAGGCATTCATCATTCATCAGAAACACCAGGCATTCATCAGAAACACCAGGCATTCATCAGAAACACCAGGCATTCATCAGAAACACCAGGCATTCATCAGAAACACCAGGCATTCATCAGAAACACCAGGCATTCATCATAAACACCAGGCATTCATCATAAACACCAGGCATTCATCAGAAACACCAGGCATTCATCAGAAACACCAGGCATTCATCAGAAACACCAGGCATTCATCATTCATCAGAAACACCAGGCATTCATCATAAACACCAGGCATTCATCAGAAACACCAGGCATTCATCATAAACACCAGGCATTCATCAGAAACACCAGGCATTCATCAGAAACACCAGGCATTCATCAGAAACACCAGGCATTCATCAGAAACACCAGGCATTCATCAGAAACACCAGGCATTCATCAGAAACACCAGGCATTCATCAGAAACACCAGGCATTCATCAGAAACACCAGGCATTCATCAGAAACACCAGGCATTCATCATAAACACCAGGCATTCATCATAAACACCAGGCATTCATCAGAAACACCAGGCATTCATCATAAACACCAGGCATTCATCAGAAACACCAGGCATTCATCAGAAACACCAGGCATTCATCAGAAACACCAGGCATTCATCAGAAACACCAGGCATTCATCAGAAACACCAGGCATTCATCAGAAACACCAGGCATTCATCAGAAACACCAAACAGAAACACCAGGCATTCATCAGAAACACCAGGCATTCATCAGAAACACCAGGCATTCATCAGAAACACCAGGCATTCATCATTCATCAGAAACACCAGGCATTCATCAGAAACACCAGGCATTCATCATTCATCATAAACACCAGGCATTCATCATAAACACCAGGCATTCATCAGAAACACCAGGCATTCATCATAAACACCAGGCATTCATCATAAACACCAGGCATTCATCAGAAACACCAGGCATTCATCAGAAACACCAGGCATTCATCAGAAACACCAGGCATTCATCAGAAACACCAGGCATTCATCATTCATCAGAAACACCAGGCATTCATCAGAAACACCAGGCATTCATCATTCATCAGAAACACCAGGCATTCATCATAAACACCAGGCATTCATCAGAAACACCAGGCATTCATCAGAAACACCAGGCATTCATCAGAAACACCAGGCATTCATCATAAACACCAGGCATTCATCAGAAACACCAGGCATTCATCAGAAACACCAGGCATTCATCAGAAACACCAGGCATTCATCAGAAACATTCATCATAAACACCAGGCATTCATCCTAAACACCAGGCATTCATCAGAAACACCAGGCATTCATCAGAAACACCAGGCATTCATCATAAACACCAGGCATTCATCATAAACACCAGGCATTCATCATAAACACCAGGCATTCATCATAAACACCAGGCATTCATCAGAAACACCAGGCATTCATCATAAACACCAGGCATTCATCAGAAACACCAGGCATTCATCATAAACACCAGGCATTCATCAGAAACACCAGGCATTCATCATAAACACCAGGCATTCATCATAAACACCAGGCATTCATCAGAAACACCAGGCATTCATCAGAAACACCAGGCATTCATCATAAACACCAGGCATTCATCATAAACACCAGGCATTCATCAGAAACACCAGGCATTCATCATTCATCAGAAACACCAGGCATTCATCATAAACACCAGGCATTCATCAGAAACACCAGGCATTCATCAGAAACACCAGGCATTCATCATAAACACCAGGCATTCATCAGAAACACCAGGCATTCATCATAAACACCAGGCATTCATCATAAACACCAGGCATTCATCAGAAACACCAGGCATTCATCATAAACACCAGAAACACCAGGCATTCATCATAAACACCAGGCATTCATCAGAAACACCAGGCATTCATCATAAACACCAGGCATTCATCATTCATCAGAAACACCAGGCATTCATCAGAAACACCAGGCATTCCATCATTCATCAGAAACACCAGGCATTCATCAGAAACACCAGGCATTCCATCATTCATCAGAAACACCAGACATTCATCAGAAACACCAGGCATTCCATCATTCATCAGAAACACCAGACATTCAACAACAACATGTGTTCAAGGTGGTCTACATGTAGTCAATGATAAATCAGTGAGCCATAATTTAAATGACTGTAAATATTATACTGTAGCTATAATGTTCGTGTTACAAGTGTAGAGAGGAGAAGGCAGGAGGCAGTTGCAGGTTTGGAACTATTGGATTTATTAAAGCACTATATATTTCTTAATAACATTATCTCTATGACAAATGTAAAAAAAGCATAACATGATGTTACTTCTTAAACCATTTTCTAAATGAGTCCATATCCCCTTATTCTACTGGTGACCTCTAGGAAGAGTTACTAGATCATGAAGTTAGCACCCGAACCCCTCACAGAATTCCCACTCCAGGATCCCAATCTGGTGAAATGTTTATCGGAACTAAAAAAATGAAATCAGCAAAACATATATCACAATCCATATATCACAATCCATATATCACAATACATACAGTTGCAGGTTTGGAACTATTGGATTTATTAAAGCACTATATATCACAATCCATATATCACAATACATATATAACAATTCATATATCACAATACATATATCACAATACATATATCACAATCCATATATCACAATACATATATCACAACACATATATCACAATCCATATATCACAATACATATATCACAATATATATATATATATCACAATACATATATCACAATACATATATCACAATACAGTATATCACAATACAGTATATCACAATATATATATCACAATACATATATCACAATACATATATCACAATACAGTATATAACAATACATATATCACAATACATATATCACAATACATATATCACAATACATATATCACAATACATATATCACAATACATATATCACAATACATATATCACAATACATATATCACAATACATATATCACAATACATATATCACAATACATGTATCACAAAACGTATATCACAATACGTATATCACAATACAGTATATCACAATACATATATCACAATACATATATCACGATACATATATCACAATACATATACCACAATTCATATATCACAATACATATATCACAATTCATATATCACAATTCATATATCACAATCCATATATCACAATCCATATATCACAATCCATATATCACAATACATGTATCACAATACAGTATATAACAATACAGTATATCACAATACATATATCACAATACATATATCACAATACATATATCACAATACATATATCACAACACATATATCACAATACATATATCACAATACATATATCACAATGCATGTATCACAATACATATATCACAATGCATATATCACAATACATATATCACAATGCATTTATCACAATACATATATCACAATACATATATCACAATACAGTATATCACAATACATATATCACAATACATATATCACAATACATATATCACAATACATATATCACAATACATATATCACAATACATATATCACAATACATATATCACAATGCATTTGAAGTAACTGTCATCCCATATTAACATATGCAGTTGAAGTCGGATGTTTACATACACTTAGGTTGGAGACATTAACAATAATTTTTCAACCACTCCACACATTTCTTGTTAACAAACTATAGTTTTGGCAAGTTGGTGAGGACATCTACTTTGTGCATGTCACAAGTCATTTTTCCAACCATTGTTTACAGACAGATTATTTCACTTATAACTCACTGTATCACAATTCCAGTGGGTCAGAAGTTTACATACAGTAAATTGACTGTGCCTTTAAACAGCTTGGAAAATTCCAGAAAATTCTGTCATGGATTTAGAAGCTTTTGATAGGCTAAATTACATACTTTGAGTCAATTGGAGGTGTACCTGTAGATGTATTTCAAGGCCTATCTTCAAACTCAGTGCCTCTTTGCTTGACATCATGGGAAAATCAAAAGAAATCAGCCAAGACCTCAGGTACATCCTCAGGTACATCCTTGGGAGAAATGTCTAAATGCCTAAAGGTACCACGTTCATCTGTACAAGCAATAGTACGCAAGAATAAACACCATGGGATCACACTTCCGTCATACCGCTCAGGAAGGAGACGCGCTCTGTCTCCTAGAGATGAACGTACTTTGGTGCGAAAAATGCAAAACATGTCATGCTTTAGAAGCTTCTGATAGGCTAATGGACATCTTTTGAGTCAATTGGAGGCGTACCTGTGGATGTATTTTAAGGTCTACCTTCAAACTCAGTATCTCAATGGGAAAATCATAAGAAATCAGCCAAGACCTCAGAAAACAATTGTAGACCTCCACATGTCAGGTTCATCCTTGGGAGCAATTTCCAAACGCCTGAAAGTACCACGTTCATCTGTACAAACAATAGTATGCAAGTATAAACACCATGGGACCACGCAGCCGTCATACCGCTCAGGAAGGAGACGCGTTCTGTCTCCTAGAGATGAACGTACTTTGGTGAAAAAAGTACAAATCAATCCCAGAACAACAGCAAAGGACCTTGTGAAGATGCTGGAGGAAACAGGTACAGAAGTATCTATATCCACAGTAAAACGCGTCCTATGTCGACATAACCTGAAAGGCAGCTCAGCAAGGAAGAAGCCACTGCTCAAAAACCGCCATAAAAAAAGCCAGACCATGGTTTGCAACTGCACATGGGACAAAGGTTGTACTTTTGCGAGAGATTTCCTCTGGTCTGAAGAAAGCTTTTGCCATAATACCATTGTCACGTTTGGAGGGAAGGGGGGGGTGGCTTGCAAGCCGAAGAACATCATCCCAACCGTGAAGCACGGGGCAGGTAGCATCATGTTGTGGGGGTGGTAGCATCATGTTGTGGGGGTGGTAGCATCATGTTGTGGGGGTGGTAGCATCATGTTGTGGGGGTGGTAGCATCATGTTGTGGGGGTGGTAGCATCATGTTGTGGGGGTGGTAGCATCATGTTGTGGGGGTGGTAGCATCATGTTGTGGGGGTGGTAGCATCATGTTGTGGGGGTGGCAGCATCATGTTGTGGGGGTGAGCATCATGTTGTGGGGGTGGTAGCATCATGTTGTGGGGGTGGTAGCATCATGTTGTAGGGGTGCTTTGCTGCAGGAGGGACTGGTACACTTCACAAAATAGAAGACATCATGAGGATGGAAAAGTATGTGAATATATTGAAGCCACACCTCAAGACATCAGTTAAAGGTTGATCACAAATGGGTCTTCCAAATGGACAATGACCCCAAGCATACTTCCAAATGGACAATGACCCCAAGCATACCTCCAAAGTTGTGGCAAAATGGCTTAAGGACAACAAAGTCAAGGTTTTGGAGTGGCCATCACAAAGCCCTGACCTCAATCCTATAGAAAATCTGTGGGCAGAACTGAAAAATCGTGTGTGAGTGAGGAGGCCTACAAACCTGACTCAGTTACACCAGCTCTGTCAGGAGGAATGGGCCAAAATTCCTCCAACTTATTGTGGGAAGCTTGTGGAAGGCTACCTGAAACGTTTGACCCAAGTTAAACAATTTAAAGGCAATCCTACCAAATACTAATTGAGTGTATTCAATCTTCTGACCCACTGGGGATGTGATGAAATAAATAAAAGCTTAAATAAATTATTCTCTCTACTATTATTCTGACATTTCACATTCTTAAAATAAAGTGATGATCCTAACTGACCTAAAACAGGGAATTTTTACTTGGATTAAATGTCAGGGATTGTGAAAAACTGAGTTTACATGTATTTGGCAAAGGTGTATGTAAACTTCTGACTTCTACATAAAAGTACGAACCCCAAAGTGCAAAATAATAAAGTACTCTGGAAGTAGTAAGACAGATTCCTCTCAAATGGAAAAACAAGCAACGTTTACAACGACCAATGAAGAAAAGTGACAGAGGGATTATATATACAGTGTTAGAGTGGGAATTGGAACCAGGTGTTTGTAATGATGACGAGACAAGTCTGGGGTTTGATGAGTGAAGGGCGTTTGCCATCAGCAGGTTCGGCAGCAGCTAGAAGGCTAGACAGGAGGGGGAGCCAAAGAGAAGGCTGGTATGACAATTAATCTGTGATGTCAGTGGAACTCCCAGGCCAGCAGGTCAGGGGTCAGTAGAGGTCATAGAGCTCTTGACGCCTCCTGCAACCAGAGTCCTTGAAAAATCTTCTGATGTTGGACTACCAGAGGATGCCTGCACAGCACTTCTACATATGCTGTGTGTGTGTGTGTGTGTGTGTGTGTGTGTGTGTGTGTGTGTGTGTGTGTGTGTGTGTGTGTGTGTGTGTGTGTGTGTGTGTGTGTGTGTGTGTGTGTGTGTGTGTGTGTGTGTGTGTGTGTGTGTGTGACCCCCTAATGAGAAAGGGCTGGGGGCAAGGAGAGCTGTCCTCCTCTGTAGCGCTAGCTAGGGCCTTCACTACTGGTTATCCCAGGCCCAAATCAACTGTGAATGACGTGTCCTTGTGATACACTCCTGGGAAGTGTTAAAACTGTTGATGTCTGTTTTGCTTAGTGATGATGTTACATTGTTGACCGACCTACTCCCTCCATTTCTGTTCTAGTACACCAACACCAAACACCAGGACCAGATTCATAACCACACCAAACACCAGGACCATATTCATAACCACACCAAACACCAGGACCAGATTCATAACCACACAAAACACCAGGACCAGATTCATAACCAACACCAAACACCAGGACCAGATTCATAACCAAACACCAAACACCAGGACCAGATTCTTAACCAGACCAAACACCAGGACCAGATTCATGGCCAAACACCAGGACCAGATTCATAACATCACCAAACACCAGGACCAGATTTAACCACTTCAAACACCAGGACCAGATTCATAACCCACAAAACATCAGGACCATTTTTCCTGACCAAACACCAGGACCAGATTATAACCCACAAAAACCAGGACCAGATTCATAACCCCAAAACACCTGACCAGATTCTAACCACACTCCTTCAGGACCAGATTCATTACTCAAACCCAAACACTGATGACCAGATTAAATAACAAACACCAGGTGATTCATAATGATGACAAACCAAAAACACCAGGATGTAGGTTAGATGCAGCCAAACACCAGGACCATATTCATTTAACCACACCAAACACCAGGACCTTGATTCATTTTGTTACAAAACTTTGGACCAGATTCATAACCAGGGCAAAACACCAGGACCAGATTCTATGTTCCTTTTTCTATGACCAGATTTTCACACCAAACACCTGGACCAGATTCATCAAACACCAGGACCAGATTCATAACCACACCAAACACCAGGACCAATGAGAACCATACTTAGGCAGCCTGGACCAGATTTAACCACACAAAACACCAGGTGATTATTTTCCACACCAAACACCAGGATTTGATTTTTAACCACACAAACACCAGGACCAGATTCCTCATCCTCGGACCAAACACCAGGAGATTGGTAACTTGTTCAGGATCTTATTTTTATAAAAACCAGGACCAATAAACACCAAACAAAACAGATTCATAACCGACCAAAACCAGGAAAAAATCATAAACCAAACACCAGGAACAAAACACACCAAACACCAGGAAAATAAGTGTTTGTTTAGAATTCAATCCTCAGGTGATTTTCTAATATCTATTCATAATAATATATCAGCAAACCAGGGACATAACCAGACCAAACACCAGGACCAGATTCAGTAAGACCAAACACTCAGGACCGATTCAGAATCTCACCAAACACCAGTGACCAGATTCATAATGTGACCAAACACCAGGACCTATTCTCCAACAGAACTGACCAGATTCATAACCATGTCACAATGCTGTGGACACCCAGGACCATAATAGAAAGTGGACCAGATTCATAACCACATTCAACAGCTGAATAGGACCAATTCATAACCACACCAAACACCAGGACCAGATTCAAAACCTGGGGACCAAACACCAGGACCAGATTTAACCAGACCAAACACCAGGACCAGATTCATAACCTGACCAAACATCAGTTCTGTTATACCAGACAAACACCAGGACCAGATTTTGGAAACCAAACACCAGGTTTTCTATCCAAAGCAGGTCAATTCATATACCAACACCAAACACTAGACCATATTTCCTGACAACATAGGACCAGATTTAACCACACCAAACACCAGGACCAGATTCATAACCACACCAAAAAGGACCAAATAACCACACCAAACACCAAGACCAGATTCATTTTAAGCCAACACTTGGACCATATTATGTTTGTCCTCAGGTCTGTCTGCATGTGTGTTTGTCCTCAAAACTGTCTGGACCATATGTGTTTGTCCTCTGTCTGTCTGCATGTATGTTTGTCCTCTGTCTGTCTGACACAGGTGACATTTTTCTTCTGTCTGCATGTGTAATTTGTCCTCTGTCACATCTGCAGTTTTTGACTCTGTCAGGCATGTTGTATCCCCATTAACCAGTCTGTCCCAGACTCTGTTTTGTCCTCTACCTTCTCCTTCTGGGTGTTTGTCTCTCTGTCTGATGAAGTTAAATAACACTCTGTCTGTCTATGATGACAAACCTCTGTCACTGATGTGGTTAGATCCATTACTGGTTCTATCATTTATGTGTGTTAGTCTCTGTTCTTTTGTTCTGTCTTTGTTTTAGTATGGTCTGCATGTGTGTTAGTCCTCTGTCTGTCTATGTGTTTGTCTCTGTCTGATTTGCATGTGTGTTTGTTCTCTGTATGTCTGCATGTGTGTTAGTCCTCTGTCTGTCTGTATGTCCCTGAATGAGAACCATACTTGTGGTTTCCTCTGTCTGCATGTGTGATTATCCTCTGTCTGTCTGTAATTTGTCTGTTAGTCCTCTGTCTGTCTGCATACGCGGAGTGGTTTGTTCTCTGTCTGTCTGAATGTGAACACTGAACAAAACAGTCGACTCTGAAAAAATCTGTCTGAAACAGTTGTGTGGAACAAAACACTGTCGGAAAATAAGTGTTTGTTTCTGTCTGTCTGCATGTGATTTCCTCTGTCTGCATGTGATAATATATCAGCTCGGGTCAATTAGTTTTCTCTGGTCTGCATGTGGGTTTGTCCTCTGTCTGCATGTGTGTTTGTCCTCTGTCTGTCTGCATGTTAGTCCTCTGTCTGCATGTGTGTCAAACTAGTCCTCTGTCTGTCTGAATAAGTAGAAAGTGTTAGTCCTCTGTCTGATGTGTACATTAGTCCTCTGAATCTGTCTGCATGTGTGTTCATCCCTGTTTGTCTGCATGTGTTTTAGGCCTCTGTCTGCATGTCAGTTTAGTCCTCTGTCTGCATGTGTGTTCGTTCTCTGTCTGTCTGCATTTGTTTGTTTCTCTGTCTGTCAATGTATCGTACATCTTCTGCATGAATATTTTCCTCTGTCTGTCTGCATGTGTGTTTTCTTCTGTCTGTCTGCATGAGGTTTTAAGTCCTCTGTCTGAAATATGTTTGTCCTCTGTCTGTCTGCATGTGTGTTTGTCCTCTGTCTGTCTGCATGTGTGTTTTTCTGTCTGTCTGCATGTGTGTTTGTCCTCTGTCTGTCTGCATGTGTGTTTGTCCTCTGTCTGCATGTGTGTTTGTCCTCTGTCTGTCTGCTATGTGTGTTTGTCCTCTGTCTGTCTGCATGTGTGTTTGTTCTCTGTCTGTCTGCATGTGTATTAGTCCTCTGTCTGTCTGCATGTGTGTTAGTCCTCTGTCTGCATGTGTGTTCATCCTCTGTCTGTCTGTATGTGTGTTTGTCCTCTGTCTGCATGTGTGTTTCCTCTGTCTGTCTGTATGTGTGTTAGTCCTCTGTCTGTCTCATGTGTGTTAGTCCTCTGTCTGTCTGCATGTGTGTTAGTCCTCTGTCTGTCTGCATGTGTGTTAGTCCTGTCTGTCTGCATGTGTGTTAGTCCTCTGTCTGCATGTGTGTTAGTCCTCTGTCTGTCTGCATGTGTTTGTCCTCTGTCTGTCTGCATGTGTGTTTGTTCTCTCTGTCTGCATGTGTGTTAGTCCTCTGTCTGTCTGCATGTGTGTTTGTCCTCTGTCTGCATGTGTGTTCATCCTCTGTCTGTCTGTATGTGTGTTAGTCCTCTGTCTGTCTGCATGTGTGTTTGTCCTCTGTCTGTCTGCATGTGTGTTTGTCCTCTGTCTGCATGTGTGTATTAGTCCTCTGTCTGTCTCTGCATGTGTTTGTCCTCTGTCTGTCTGCATGTGTGTTTGTCCTCTGTCTGTCTGCATGTGTGTTTGTCCTCTGTCTGTCTGCATGTGTGTTAGTCCTCTGTCTGCATGTGTGTTAGTCCTCTGTCTGCATGTGTGTTTGTCCTCTGTCTGTCTGCATGTGTGTTTTCCTCTGTCTGCATGTGTGTTAGTCCTCTGTCTGTCTGCATGTGTGTTTGTCCTCTGTCTGTCTGCATGTGTGTTAGTCCTCTGTCTGTCTGCATGTGTGTTAGTCCTCTGTCTGTCTGTCTGCATGTGTTTAGTCTCTGTCTGTCTGCATGTGTGTTTGTCCTCTGTCTGTCTGCATGTGTTTGTCCTCTGTCTGTCTGCATGTGTGTTTGTTCTCTGTCTGTCTGCATGTGTGTTAGTCCTCTGTCTGTCTGTATGTGTGTTAGTCCTCTGTCTGTCTGCATGTGTGTTCATCCTCTGTCTGTCTGTATGTGTGTTAGTCCTCTGTCTGTCTGCTGCATGTGTTAGTCCTCTGTCTGTCTGAATGTGTGTTAGTCCTCTGTCTGAATGTGTGTTTGTCCTCTGTCTGTCTGCATGTGGGTTTGTCCTCTGTCTGCATGTGTGTTTGTCCTCTGTCTGTCTGCATGTGTTAGTCCTCTGTCTGCATGTGTGTTAGTCCTCTGTCTGTCTGTATGTGTGTTAGTCCTCTGTCTGCATGTGTGTTAGTCCTCTGTCTGTCTGCATGTGTGTTCATCCTCTGTTTGTCTGCATGTGTGTTAGTCCTCTGTCTGCATGTGTATTAGTCCTCTGTCTGCATGTGTGTTCGTTCTCTGTCTGTCTGCATGTGTGTTTGTCCTCTGTCTGCATGTGTGTTCGTCCTCTGTCTGCATGTGTATTAGTCCTCTGTCTGTCTGCATGTGTGTTCGTCCTCTGTCTGTCTGCATGTGTGTTAGTCCTCTGTCTGAATGTGTGTTTGTCCTCTGTCTGCATGTGTTTTCTCTGTCTGTCTGCATGTGTGTTCGTCCTCTGTCTGTCTGCATGTGGGTTTGTCCTCTGTCTGCATGTGTGTTTGTCCTCTGTCTGTCTGCATGTGTTTGTCCTCTGTCTGTCTGCATGTGTGTTTGTTCTCTGTCTGTCTGCATGTGTATTAGTCCTCTGTCTGTCTGTATGTGTGTTAGTCCTCTGTCTGCATGTGTGTTCATCCTCTGTCTGTCTGTATGTGTGTTAGTCCTCTGTCTGCATGTGTGTTAGTCCTCTGTCTGTCTGCATGTGTGTTCGTCCTCTGTTTGTCTGCATGTGTGTTCGTCCTCTCTCTGCATGTGTATTAGTCCTCTGTCTGTCTGCATGTGTGTTCGTCCTCTGTCTGTCTGCATGTGTGTTTGTCCTCTGTCTGCATGTGTGTTCGTCCTCTGTCTGCATGTGTGTTCGTCCTCTGTCTGTCTGCATGTGTGTTTGTCCTCTGTCTGCATGTGTGTTCATCCTCTGTCTGCATGTGTATTAGTCCTCTGTCTGTCTGCATGTGTGTTCGTCCTCTGTCTGTCTGCATGTGTGTTTGTCCTCTGTCTGCATGTGTATTAGTCCTCTGTCTGTCTGCATGTGTGTTCGTCCTCTGTCTGTCTGCATGTGTATTAGTTCTCTGTCTGTCTGCATGTGTGTTTGTTCTCTGTCTGTCTGCAAGTGTGTTCGTCCTCTGTCTGCATGTGTATTAGTCCTCTGTCTGCATGTGTGTTAGTCCTCTGTCTGTCTGCATGTGTGTTTTTCCTCTGTCTGCATGTGTGTTAGTCCTCTGTCTGTCTGCATGTGTGTTTGTCCTCTGTCTGTCTGCATGTGTGTTCGTCCTCTGTCTGCATGTGTGTTAGTCCTCTGTCTGTCTGCATGTGTGTTCGTCCTCTGTCTGTCTGCATGTGTGTTTGTTCTCTGTCTGTCTGCAAGTGTGTTCGTCCTCTGTCTGCATGTGTATTAGTCCTCTGTCTGCATGTGTGTTAGTCCTCTGTCTGTCTGCATGTGTGTTTTCCTCTGTCTGCATGTGTGTTCGTCCTCTGTCTGTCTGCATGTGTGTTTGTCCTCTGTCTGCATGTGTGTTCGTCCTCTGTCTGCATGTGTGTTCGTCCTCTGTCTGTCTGCATGTGTGTTTGTCCTCTGTCTGCATGTGTGTTCATCCTCTGTCTGCATGTGTATTAGTCCTCTGTCTGTCTGCATGTGTGTTCGTCCTCTGTCTGTCTGCATGTGTGTTTGTCCTCTGTCTGCATGTGTATTAGTCCTCTGTCTGTCTGCATGTGTGTTCGTCCTCTGTCTGTCTGCATGTGTATTAGTTCTCTGTCTGTCTGCATGTGTGTTTGTTCTCTGTCTGTCTGCAAGTGTGTTCGTCCTCTGTCTGCATGTGTATTAGTCCTCTGTCTGCATGTGTGTTAGTCCTCTGTCTGTCTGCATGTGTGTTTTTCCTCTGTCTGCATGTGTGTTAGTCCTCTGTCTGTCTGCATGTGTGTTTGTCCTCTGTCTGTCTGCATGTGTGTTCGTCCTCTGTCTGCATGTGTGTTAGTCCTCTGTCTGTCTGCATGTGTGTTCGTCCTCTGTCTGTCTGCATGTGTGTTTGACCTCTGTCTGCATGTGTGTTCGACCTCTGTCTGTTTGCATGTGTGTTTGTCTCTATGACTTCACTATGTGACAGAGGGGATAGCATTCTACCACTACAACAGAAACAGAATGAACGGATGAGACAGACAGACAGACAGACAGACAGACAGACAGACAGACAGAGACAGACAGACAGACAGACAGACAGACAGACAGACAGACAGACAGACAGACAGACAGACAGACAGACAGACAGACAGACAGACAGACAGACAGACAGACAGACAGACAGACAGACAGACAGACAGACAGACAGACAGACAGACAGACAGACAGACTGTTACAGTTTGTAATGTTAAACTTAATGTAGAAAAGGGAAAATAAATAAAATAAATATGGGTTGTATTTACAATGGTGTTTGTTCATCCCTGGGTTCCCTTTTCTTGCGGCAAAAGGTCACACATCTTGCTGCTGTGATGGCACACTGTGGAATTCCACCCAGTAGATATGGGAGTTTATCAAAATTTGATATGTTTCTTGAATTCTTTGTGGATCTGAGGGAAATATGTGTCTCTTACATTGGGCAGGAGGTGCAGCTCAGTTTCTACCTTATTTTGTGGGTAGTGTGCACATAGCCTGTCTTCTCTTGAGAGCCAGGTCTGCCTTTGAACAGGCCTTTCTCAATAGCAAGGCTATGAGTCTGTACATAGTCAAAGATTTCCTAAAGTTTGGATCAGTCACTGTGAGGTATTCACTCCCTATTAGGTGGTTGATAATTAGCGGATATCGGCCTAATTCTGCTCTGCGTGTATTATTTGGTGTTTTACGTTGTACACGGAGGATATATTTGCAGAATTCTGCGTGCAGAGTCTCAATTTGGTGTTTATCCCATTTTGTGAATTCTTGGTTGGTGAGCGGACCCCAGACCTCACAACCATAAAGGGCAATGGGCTCTATGACTGATTCAAGTATTTTTAGCCAGATCCTAATTGGTATGTCAAATTTTATGTTCCTTTTGATGGCATAGAATGCCCTTCTTGCCTTGTCTCTCAGCTCGTTCACAGCTATGTGGAAGTTACCTGTGGTGCTGATGTTTAGGCCGAGGAATGTATCATTTTTTGTGGGCTCTAAGGTAACGGTGTCTCTCTCTGTCTCTCTCTCTCCTCCCCCCTCCCACTTGCTCTCTCTTCCCTTTCCCTCCACCTCCCCCTGGTCTCTCCCCCTCTTTCTCCCCTCTCACACTCCTCTAATCCACTCCAGCCTAACAGACCGTGAAGCTCAGAGAGAGAGAGAGAGATATTTGTGAGCGGCCAAAAGTTTCCTCTCGGAGCAGAGCAGACTGAGGAAGTGGGAGACGGGGATCAGCTGGCCGTGCATCTCTCCTCAGCGTGCCAAGCTGTCTGATTGGCTGCAGGGCTGCTCGGCCATCTTGACTCGCTGGCAGGCAAGTGGCTCTAACAGTTTGGATGAAGGAGAGGAGGAGGAGGGAGAGAAAGATATAATAACAGGATGGTGAAAATGTGTGTGAGGAAGTGGGGGCTGTTGCCTTGTGTGAGGAAGTGGGGGCTGTTGCCTTGTGTGAGGAAGTGGGGGCTGTTGCCTTGTGTGAGGAGGAAGTGGGGGCTGTTGCCTTGTGTGAGGAAGGGGGCTGTTGCCTTGTGTGAGGAAGTGGGGGGGCTGTTGCCTTGTGTGAGGAAGTGGGGGCTGTTGCCTTGTGTGAGGAAGGGGGCTGTTGCCTTGTGTGAGGAAGTGGGGGGGCTGGGGTTGCCTTGTGTGAGGAAGTGGGGGCTGTTGCCTTGTGTGAGGAAGTGGGGGCTGTTGCCTTGTGTGAGGAAGTGGGGGCTGTTGCCTTGTGTGAGGAAGTGGGGGCTGTTGCCTTGTGTGAGGAAGTGGGGGCTGTTGCCTTGTGTGAGGAAGTGGGGGCTGTTGCCTTGTGTGAGGAAGTGGGGGCTGTTGCCTTGTGTGAGGAAGTGGGGGCTGTTGCCTTGTGTGAGGAAGTGGGGGCTGTTGCCTTGTGTGAGGAAGTGGGGGCTGTTGCCTTGTGTGAGGAAGTGGGGGCTGTTGCCTTGTGTGAGGAAGTGGGGGCTGTTGCCTTGTGTGAGGAAGTGGGGGCTGTTGCCTTGTGTGAGGAAGTGGGGGCTGTTGCCTTGTGTGAGGAAGTGGGGGCTGTTGCCTTGTGTGAGGAAGTGGGGGCTGTTGCCTTGTGTGAGGAAGTGGGGGCTGTTGCCTTGTGTGAGGAAGTGGGGGCTGTTGCCTTGTGTGAGGAAGTGGGGGCTGTTGCCTTGTGTGAGGAAGTGGGGGCTGTTGCCTTGTGTGAGGAAGTGGGGGCTGTTGCCTTGTGTGAGGAAGTGGGGGCTGTTGCCTTGTGTGAGGAAGTGGGGGCTGTTGCCTTGTGTGAGGAAGTGGGGGCTGTTGCCTTGTGTGAGGAAGTGGGGGCTGTTGCCTTGTGTGAGGAAGTGGGGGCTGTTGCCTTGTGTGAGGAAGTGGGGGCTGTTGCCTTGTGTGAGGAAGTGGGGGCTGTTGCCTTGTGTGAGGAAGTGGGGGCTGTTGCCTTGTGTGAGGAAGTGGGGGCTGTTGCCTTGTGTGAGGAAGTGGGGGCTGTTGCCTTGTGTGAGGAAGTGGGGGCTGTTGCCTTGTGTGAGGAAGTGGGGGCTGTGAGGAAGTGCCTTGTGTGAGGAAGTGGGGGGGCTGTTGCCTTGTGTGAGGAAGTGGGGGCTGTTGCCTGTGTGGAAGTGGGGGCTGTTGCCTTGTGTGAGGAAGTGGGGGCTGTGTGAGGAAGTGGGGGCTGTTGCCTTGTGTGAGGAAGTGGGGTGTGTGAGGAAGTGGGGGCTGTTGCCGTGTGTGAGGAAGTGGGGGCTGTTGCCTTGTGTGAGGAAGTGGGGGCTGTTGCCTTGTGTGAGGAAGTGGGGGCTGTTGCCTTGTGTGAGGAAGTGAGGAAGTGGGGGCTGTTGCCTTGTGTGAGGAAGTGGGGGCTGTTGCCGTGTGTGAGGAAGGCTGTTGCCTTGGACTTTGAACTGCAAAGAGGAGGAGGTGTGTGAGGGGGGTGGGGGTGGAGGGAGAGAGTGTGTGGGGGAGAGTGTGTGGAGGGGGTGGAGGGAGAGAGTGTGTGGGGGAGAGTGTGTGGAGGGAGAGTGTGTGGAGGGGGGGGAGTGTGTATGGGGAGAGTGTGTGGAGAGATTTTATGGGGGAAATTGGGGGAGAGTGTGGGGGTGGAGAGTGGGTAGGGGGTGGAGTGTGTGGCGGTAGTGTGGGGAGTGTGTGGGGGAGAAAGAGAGTGTTTTGACGGGGGTTGGTGAGTTTGTTGGGGGAGAGTGTGTGGGGGAGAGTTTGTGGGGGAGAGACAGTGGGGGGGAAAGTGTGGAGGGTGAGTTGAGGGGAGAATATGGGGGGGATGTCCATGTCTCTTTCTCTGTGTCTCTGTCCGTCAGTGTCTCTGTCTGTGTCTCTGTCCTTCTGTGTCTCTCTCTGTGTCTCTGTCTGTCTGTGTCTCTGTCTGTGTCTCTGTCCGTCTGTGTCTCTGTCCGTCTGTGTCTCTGTCCGTCTGTGTCTCTGTCCGTCTGTGTCTCTCTCTGTGTCTCTGTCTGTCTGTGTCTCTGTCTGTGTCTCTGTCTGTGTCTCTGTCTGTGTCTCTCTCTGTGTCTCTCTCTGTGTCTCTGTCCGTCTGTGTCTCTGTCTGTGTCTCTGGCTGTGTCTCTGTCCATCTGTGTCTCTCTCTGTGTCTCTGTCTGTCTGTGTCTCTCTCTGTGTCTCTGTCCGTCTGTGTCTCCGTCTGTGTCTCCGTCTGTGTCTCTCTCTGTGTCTCTGTCTGTCTGTGTCTCTGTCTGTCTGTCTGTCTGTCTGTCTGTCTGTCTGTCTGTCTGTCTGTCTGTCTGTCTGTCTGTCTGTCTGTCTGTCTCTCTCTCTCTCTCTCTCTCTCTCTCTCTCTCTCTCTCTCTCTCTCTCTCTCTCTCTCTCTCTCTCTCTCTCTCTCTCTCTCTCTGTGTCTCTGTTTGTGTCTCTGTCCTTCTGTGTCTCTCTCTGTGTCTCTGTCTGTCTGTGTCTCTCTCTGTGTCTCTGTCTGTCTGTGTATCTCTTTGTGTCTCTGTCTGTCTGTGTCTTTCTCTGTGTCTCTGTCTGTCTGTGTCTTTGCAAGGCAGACAGTTGGGCGACAGTTGGGTGACAGTTGGTTGACAGTTGAGTGACAGTTGGGTGACAGTTGGGTGAGATTTGGGTGACAGTTGGCTGGCAGTTGGCTGGCAGTTGGCTGGCAGTTGGGTGACAGTTGGGTGACTGTTGTGCGACATTTGGGTGACATTTGGGTGACAGTTGGGTGACATTTGGGTGACAGTTGGGTGACAGTTGGGTGACAGTTGGGCGACAGTTGGGTGACAGTTGGTTGAAAGTTGGGTGACAGTTGAGTGACAGTTGAGTGACAGTTAGGTGACAGTTGGGTGACAGTTGGGCAACAGTTGGGTGACAGTTGAGTGACAGTTGGGTGACAGTTGGGTGACAGTTGGGTGACAGTTGAGTGACAGTTGGGTGACAGTTGGGTGACAGTTGGGTGACAGTTGGGTGACAGTTGAGTGACAGTTGAGTGACAGTTGGGTGACAGTTGAGTGACAGTTGGGTGACAGTTGAGTGACAGTTGGGTGACAGTTGAGTGACAGTTGGGTGACAGTTGGGTGACAGTTGAGTGACAGTTGGGTGACAGTTGGGTGACAGTTGAGTGACAGTTGAGTGACAGTTGGGTGACAGTTGAGTGACAGTTGGGTGACAGTTGGGTGACAGTTGGGTGACAGTTGAGTGACAGTTGGGTGACAGTTGAGTGACAGTTGGGTGACAGTTGGGTGACAGTTGGGTGACAGTTGGGTGACAGTTGGGTGACAGTTGGGTGAAATGTTTAATCAAGGTCCTTGTTGCTGACATTCAGTTTAATTTCTTCGTTCCCACGGGCCAACCTGTTTGATGTTCTTATATTGTAAGGTCAAAACTCTCTCCAGTCTACGTCAGCCAATCACATACAGTATTCTAGTGTGTTCCTATCGTCCTGTTAAAGGTCAGATACAGCCGTTTTATCTCAGTATCAGATCATTTCTGGCTAACAATTGAGTACCTTACTTTGAGAGTTTTTATAATTAAAACGGTCAAAAAGAAACTAAATGAGTTTCTTAGCAAAATACAACTTCTCATAGAAGAATTTCACTTCGACTGTCTGGGAGTGGCCAGAGCCTGAAGGGAGGGACGTGCTACCTCAAAACTAGCTGTTGTATTCAGAGCAGGGCAAACTCTCGTTGTTGTCGGTCTATTAAACTTACTGTATATTTTCAGGCGGTCCAAAACCTCCAGCCAGCCAAACAAGATGAAATGTTTACAACCACTCTTACACTAAAAGTGTATCGTCATTTTCAAAATGTCACAGTATTATTCCAAACTCATAGTGAGGAAATTTGAGAACATCTACTCATTCCAGGGTTTTTCTTTATTTCTACTATTTTCTACATTGTAGAATAATAGTGAAGACATCAAAACTATGAAATAACACATATGGAATCATGTAGTAGAAGTGTTAAACAAATCAAAATATATTTTACATTTGAGATTCTTCAAAGTAGCCACCCTTTGCCTTGATGACAGCTTTGCACACTCTTGGCATTCTCTCAACCAGCTTCACCTGGAATGCTTTTCCAACAGAGTCTTGACAGAGTTCTCACATATGCATAAGAACCTGGAAATACCATCCAACACACAATTAAGTGACTAATGTTCAGTCTGAAGCCAAAAAAAATGTAGTTTTGTTATGTAAAGCTTCATATATAAGGCTACAAATCTGCTAGGAAAGAATCTGACTGAAATTAGCACTGAGGTGTGAAGTAAAAGGTGTGAAAACTCTTGAGCCAATGGCAGGAGAGTTTCACAGCCCCCCCCCTCCCAAACACAGAAGCCTTTGAAGCCCCCTCCATCCATGCAGAGACGATATCCTCCTCTAAATCCCCAAAATACAACAGCCACAAGACAACTTTGTTTGGACGACGAAAAGGACAATTCGCCAATAATGAAAAGATATAGTTAGCTAACGACCTTCTTTTCCACGTAGTAAAGACAGACATAGTCTTACCAGCTACGTTAGCTGGTTAGCTGGGATTTTCTAAAAGGAATTTGCCTACTGGAAAAAAAGCTTCTCCCAAGTGGGTTTGACACCTACTCCTGTTGCCTGCTGCTCGGATTCCACCTGACGATCTGTTCACCGTCTCCCCCTGTCTGGTACAGGTACCCCCACCACTCTCCCCTCTCTCCCTGGCCTGTCTCCCCCTGTCTGGTGCAGGTACCTCCACCACACTCTCCACTCTCCCTGGCCTGTCTCCCCCTGTCTGGTACAGGTACCCCCACTACACTCTCCCCTCTCTCCCTGGCCTGTCTCCCCCTGTCTGGTGCAGGTACCTCCACCACACTCTCCCCTCTCTCCCTGGCCTGTCTCCCCCTGTCTGGTGCAGGTACCTCCACCACACTCTCCCCTCTCTCCCTGGCCTGTCTCCCCCTGTCTGGTGCAGGTACCTCCACCACACTCTCCCCTCTCTCCCTGGCCTGTCTCCCCCTGTCTGGTACAGGAACCTCCACCACACTCTCCCCTCTCTCCCTGGCCTGTCTCCCCCTGTCTGGTACAGGTACCTCCACCACACTCTCCCCTCTCTCCCTGGCCTGTCTCCCCCTGTCTGGTACAGGTACCTCCACCACACACTCCCCTCTCTCCCTGTCTGGTACAGGTACCTCCACCACACTCTCCCCTCTCTCCCTGGCCTGTCTCCCCCTGTCTGTTACAGGTACCTCCACCACACACTCCCCTCTCCCCCTGTCTGGTGCAGGTACCTCCACCACACTCTCCCCTCTCTTCCTGGCCTGTCTCCCCCTGTCTGGTACAGGTACCTCCACCACACACTCCCCTCTCTCCCTGTCTGGCACAGGTACCCCCACCACACTCTCCCCTCTCCCCCTGTCTGGTACAGGTACCTCCACCACACTCTCCCCTCTCTTCCTGGCCTGTCTCCCCCTGTCTGGTACAGGTACCTCCACCACACACTCCCCTCTCTCCCTGTCTGGCACAGGTACCCCCACCACACTCTCCCCTCTCCCCCTGTCTGGTACAGGTACCCCCACCACACTCCCCTCTCCCCTTGTCTGGTACAGGTACCTCCACCACACACTCCCCTCTCTCCCTGGCCTGTCTCCCCCTGTCTGGTACAGGTACCTCCACCACACACTCCCCTCTCTCCCTGGCCTGTCTCCCCCTGTCTGGTACAGGTACCTCCACCACACACTCCCCTCTCTCCCTGGCCTGTCTCCCCCTGTCTGGTACAGGTACCTCCACCACACACTCCCCTCTCTTCCTGGCCTGTCTCCCCTGTCTGGTACAGGTACCTCCACCACACTCTCCCCTCTCCCCTGTCTGGTACAGGTACCTCCACCACACTCTCCCCTGTCTGGTACAGGTACCTCCACCACACACTCCCCTCTCCCCCTGTCTGGTACAGGTACCTCCACCACACACTCCCCTCTCTTCCTGGCCTGTCTCCCCCTGTCTGGTACAGGTACCTCCACCACACTCTCCCCTCTCCCCCTGTCTGGTACAGGTACCTCCACCACACTCTCCCCTCTCTTCCTGGCCTGTCTCCCCCTGTCTGGTACAGGTACCTCCACCACACTCTCCCCTCTCCCCCTGTCTGGTACAGGTACCTCCACCACACTCTCCCCTCTCCCCCTGTCTGGTACAGGTACCCCCACCACACACTCCCCTCTCTCCCGTCCGAAGACGACGCAACTTCGGCAGCAGTATTGGTCCTGATCGACCCGCACTACGTTCCTGTGATCGTCCTCGAGACCGGTGTCGTTGAACTACTGGTGTAGCTTGTCGGGAGGTAGGTACTGTCACGAATCCCTCTGCGACGATGGGTTTGTGACCATAGCGATGATGGGTTTGTGACCATAGCGACGATGGGTTTGTGACCATAGCGACGATGGGTTTGTGACCATAGCGACGGTGGGTTTGTGACCATAGCGATGATGGGTTTGTGACCATAGCGACGATGGGTTTGTGACCATAGCGACGATGGGTTTGTGACCATAGCGACGATGGGTTTGTGACCATAGCGACGATGGGTTTGTGACCATGATATGTCTGGTGAGGACCTGCCTTATAACAGGCCTTCAAGACCTCAGTCCAGCCTCTCTCAGCCCGATTGCGGACAGCCTGTATACCATGTGTATCCTCTACATACCACTAATCAAACTTGAAGCCGTGTTGTTGTGCTATTTTGTAGTATTTTGCTTGGTGACTCACCAGAGATCATTTTAAATAATGAGTTGTTTTTCAGAGTCACTGAGGAGAGAGAGAGAAAACACGTTTTTTACACTTCTCTAATCACAAGATGTCACATTTAGAATGAGGCTCATGTTGACGAGCCACTAAAAACTGCAGCTGTGAACCGTCTCTCACAGTCACATGTAAAGTCACCGTAGAAAAAAGACTGGGAAACGCATATTCCTATTTTGTGCTTGTGTGTGTGTGTGTGTGTGTGTGTGTGTGTGTGTGTGTGTGTGTGTGTGTGTGTGTGTGTGTGTGTGTGTGTGTGTGTGTGTGTGTGTGTGTGTGTGTGTGTGTGTGTGTGTGTGTGTGTGTGTGTCCACTTTCTGCACTTTCTGTCCTGTTTGTCCCGTCTGTCCCGTCTGTCCCCCTGTCCTGTCTGTCCTGTCTGTCCCCCTGTCCTGTCTGTCCCCCTGTCCTGTCTGTCCCCCTGTCCTGTCTGCACTTTCTGTCCTGTCTGTCCCCCTGTCCTGTCTGTCCTGTCTGTCCCCCTGTCCTGTCTGTCCCCCTATCCTGTCTGTCCCCCTGTCCTGTCTGAACGTTCTGTCCTGTCTGCACTTTCTGTCCTGTTTGAACTTTCTGTCCTGTCTGCCCCCATGTCCTGTCTGTCTCCCTGTCCTGTCTGTCCCCCGTGTCCTGTCTGTCCCCCTGTCCTGTCTGTCCCCGTGTCCTGTCTGCACTTTCTGTCCTGTCTGCACTTACTGTCCTGTCTGTCCCCCTGTCCTGTCTGTCCCCCTGTCCTGTCTGTCCTGTCTGCACTTTCTGTCCTGTCTATCCTGTCTGTCCCCGTGTCCTGTCTGTTATCCTGTCCTGTCTGTCCCCATGTCCTGTCTGCACTTTCTGTCCTGTCTGCACCCCTGTCCTGTCTGTCCCTCTGTCCTGTCTGTCCTGTCTGTCCCCCTGTCCTGTCTGTCCCCCTGTCCTGTCTGTCCTGTCTGTCCCCCTGTCCTGTCTGTCCTGTCTGTCCCACTATCCTGTCTGTACCCCTGTCCTGTCTGCACTTTCTGTCCCCCTGTCCTGTCTGCCCCCCTGTCCTGTCTGTCCCCCTGTCCTGTCTGCCCCCTGTCCTGTCTGCACTTTCTGTCCTGTCTGTCCCCCTGTCCTGTCTGTCACCCTGTCCTGTCTGTACCCCTGTCCTGTCTGTCCCCCTGTCCTGTCTGAACCCCTGTCCTGTCTGTCCCCCTGTCCTGTCTGTACCCCTGTCCTGTCTGTACCCCTGTCCTGTCTGTCCCCTGTCCTGTCTGTCCTGTCTGTCCCCCTATCCCCCTGTCCTGTCTTCTCCCCTGTCCTGTCTGTCCCCTGTCCTGTCTGTCCTGTCGGACCCCTTGTCCTGTCTGTCCCCCTGTCCTGTCTGTCCTGTCTGTCCCCCTGTCCTGTCTGTCCCCCTGTCCTGTCTGTACCCCTGTCCTGTCTGTCCTGTCTGTCCCCCTGTCCTGTCTGTCCCCCTGTCCTGTCTGTCCCCCTGTCCCCCTGTCCTGTCTGTCCGCCTGTCCTCCTGTCCCCCTGTCCTGTCTGTCCCCCTGTCATGTCTGTCCCCCTGTCCTGTCTGTCCTGTCTGTCCCCCTGTCCTGTCTGTCCCCCTGTCCTGTCTGTCCCCCTGTCCTGTCTGTCCTGTCTGTCCCCCTGTCCTGTCTGTCCCCCTGTCCTGTCTGTCCTGTCTGTCCCTCTGTCCTGTCTCTCCATCCCCCTATCTCCCCCATTCCCTAATACCCCCTTCATTCTCCCCCATCTCTCCATCCCCCTATCTCACCCCACCCCTGAAACCCCCTTCCCTTCCTCCCCATCCCTCCATCCTCCCCCACCCCTGAAACCCCTTCCCCTCCTCCCCCATCCCTCCATCCTCCCCCACCCCTGAAACCCCCTTCCCTCCTCCCCCATCCCTCCATCCTCCCCCACCCCTGAAACCCCCTTCCCCTCCTCCCCATCCCTCCATCTCCCTCTTCCCCTCCTCCCCATCCCTACATCCTCCCCTCCCCTGAAACCCTCTTCCCATCCTCCCCCATCCCTCCATCCTCCCTCCATCCGTCCATCTCCCCTGCCCCTGATACCCCTTCCCCTCCTCCCCCATCCCTCCATCTCCCCCTTCCCCTCCTCCCCATCCCTCCATCCTCCCCCTCCCCTGATACCCCCTTCCCCTCCTCCCCCATCCCCCCATCTCCCCCTTCCCCTCCTCCCCATCCCTCCATCCTCCCCCTCCCCTGATACCCCCTTCCCCTCCTCCCCCATCCCTCCATCCTCCCCCATCCCTCCATCCTCCCCCACCCCTGATACCCCCTTCCCCTCCTCCCCCATCCCTCCATCCTCCCCATCCCTCCATCCTCCCCCACCCCTGATACCCCCTTCCCATCCTCCCTCCATCCGTCCATCTCCCCCATCCCCTGATAGCCCCTTCCCCTCCTCCTCCATCCCTCTCTCCATCTCTGTCTATCTACGGATGCCTGGCTTCATGCCAAGGTGCATTCAGCGTTCTATGACTTGGAACGATTGTCTAAAATGTGAATTATTTTCCCATTTATCCAGACATTGCAGAATATAAAACAGTAACGTAGTGGCTGTATCCATCCTGAGATTGGGGTTATGGCTGGTGGCAGGATGCATGAATGCCCTTAATAATGGGGTTATGGCTGGTGGCAGGATGCATGAATGCCCTTAATAATGGGGTTATGGCTGGAGGCAGGATGCATGAATGCCCTTAATAATGGGGTTATGGCTGGTGGCAGGATGCATGAATGCCCTTAATAATGGGGTTATGGCTGGTGGCAGGATGCATGAATGCCCTTAATAATGGGGTTATGGCTGGAGGCAGGATGCATGAATGCCCTTAATAATGGGGTTATGGCTGGTGGCAGGATGCATGAATGCCCTTAATAATGGGGTTATGGCTGGAGGCAGGATGCATGAATGCCCTTAATAATGGGGTTATGGCTGGTGGCAGGATGCATGAATGCCCTTAATAATGGGGTTATGGCTGGTGGCAGGATGCATGAATGCCCTAATAATAATGGCAGGGGGTTGTTATGGCTGGTGGCAGGATGCATGAATGCCCTTAATAATGGGGTTATGGCTGGAGGCAGGATGCATGAATGCCCTTAATAATGGGGTTATGGCTGGTGGCAGGATGCATGAATGCCCTTAATAATGGGGTTATGGCTGGTGGCAGGATGCATGAATGCCCTTAATAATGGGGTTATGGCTGGTGGCAGGATGCATGAATGCCCTTAATAATGGGGTTGTTGGCTGGTGGCAGGATGCATGAATGCCCTTAATAATGGGGTTATGGCTGGTGGCAGGATGCATGAATGCCCTTAATAATGGGGTTATGGGTGGCAGGATGCATGAATGCCCTTAATAATGGGGTTATGGCTGGAGGCAGGATGCATGAATGCCCTTAATAATGGGGTTATGGCTGGTGGCAGGATGCATGAATGCCCTTAATAATGGGGTTATGGTTGGTGGCAGGATGCATGAATGCCCTTAATAATGGGGTTATGGCTGGTGGCAGGATGCATGAATGCCCTTAATAATGGGGTTATGGCTAATAATGGGGTTATGGCTGGTGGCAGGATGCATGAATGCCCTTAATAATGGGGTTATGGCTGGAGGCAGGATGCATGAATGCCCTTAATAATGGGGTTGTTGGCTGGTGGCAGGATGCATGAATGCCCTTAATAATGGGGTTATGGCTGGTGGCAGGATGCATGAATGCCCTTAATAATGGGGTTATGGCTGGTGGCAGGATGCATGAATGCCCTTAATAATGGGGTTATGGCTGGTGGCAGGATGCATGAATGCCCTTAATAATGGGGTTGTTGGCTGGTGGCAGGATGCATGAATGCCCTTAATAATGGGGTTATGGCTGGAGGCAGGATGCATGAATGCCCTTAATAATGGGGTCATGGCTGGAGGCAGGATGCATGAATGCCCTTAATAATGGGGTTATGGCTGGAGGCAGGATGCATGAATGCCCTTAATAATGGGGTTGTTGGCTGGTGGCAGGATGCATGAATGCCCTTAATAATGGGGTTAATAATGGGGTTATGGCTGGAGGCAGGATGCATGAATGCCCTTAATAATGGGGTTATGGCTGGTGGCAGGATGCATGAATGCCCTTAATAATGGGGTTATGGCTGGTGGCAGGATGCATGAATGCCCTTAATAATGGGGTTGTTGGCTGGTGGCAGGATGCATGAATGACCTTAATAATGGGGTTATGGCTGGTGGCAGGATGCATGAATGCCCTTAATAATGGGGTTATGGCTGGAGGCAGGATGCATGAATGCCCTTAATAATGGGGTTGTTGGCTGGTGGCAGGATGCATGAATGCCCTTAATAATGGGGTTTTTGGCTGGTGGCAGGATGCATGAATGCCCTTAATAATGGGGTTATGGCTGGTGGCAGGATGCATGAATGCCCTTAATAATGGGGTTATGGCTGGAGGCAGGATGCATGAATGCCCTTAATAATGGGGTTGTTGGCTGGTGGCAGGATGCATGAATGCCCTTAATAATGGGGTTATGGCAGGATGCATGAATGCCCTTAATAATGGGGTTATGGCAGGGGTAATAATGGGGTTGTTGGTGGTGGCAGGATGCATGAATGCCCTTAATAATGGGGTTATGGCTGGAGGCAGGATGCATGAATGCCCTTAATAATGGGGTTATGTCTGGTGGCAGGATGCATGAATGCCCTTAATAATGGGGTTATGGCTGGAGGCAGGATGCATGAATGCCCTTAATAATGGGGTTGTTGGCTGGTGGCAGGATGCATGAATGCCCTTAATAATGGGGTTGTTGGCTGGTGGCAGGATGCATGAATGCCCTTAATAATGGGGTCATGGCTGGAGGCAGGATGCATGAATGCCCTTAATAATGGGGTTATGGCTGGAGGCAGGATGCATGAATGCCCTTAATAATGGGGTTGTTGGCTGGTGGCAGGATGCATGAATGCCCTTAATAATGGGGTTATGGCTGGAGGCAGGATGCATGAATGCCCTTAATAATGGGGTTATGGCTGGTGGCAGGATGCATGAATGCCCTTAATAATGGGGTTATGGCTGGTGGCAGGATGCATGAATGCCCTTAATAATGGGGTTATGGCTGGTGGCAGGATGCATGAATGCCCTTAATAATGGGGTTATGGCTGGAGGCAGGATGCATGAATGCCCTTAATAATGGGGTTGTTGGCTGGTGGCAGGATGCATGAATGCCCTTAATAATGGGGTTTTTGGCTGGTGGCAGGATGCATGAATGCCCTTAATAATGGGGTTATGGGTGGTGGCAGGATGCATGAATGCCCTTAATAATGGGGTTATGGCTGGAGGCAGGATGCATGAATGCCCTTAATAATGGGGTTATGGCTGGTGGCAGGATGCATGAATGCCCTTAATAATGGGGTTATGGCTGGTGGCAGGATGCATGAATGCCCTTAATAATGGGGTTGTTGGCTGGTGGCAGGATGCATGAATGCCCTTAATAATGGGGTTGTTGGCTGGTGGCAGGATGCATGAATGCCCTTAATAATGGGGTTATGGCTGGTGGCAGGATGCATGAATGCCCTTAATAATGGGGGTTATGGCTGGTGGCAGGATGCATGAATGCCCTTAATAATGGGGTTATGGCCCTTAATAATGGGGTTATGGCTGGTGGCAGGATGCATGAATGCCCTTAATAATGGTTATGGCTGGTGGCAGGATGCATGAATGCCCTTAATAATGGGGTTATGGCTGGAGGCAGGATGCATGAATGCCCTTAATAATGGGGTTATGGCTGGTGGCAGGATGCATGAATGCCCTTAATAATGGGGTTATGGCTGGTGGCAGGATGCATGAATGCCCTTAATAATGGGGTTGGGGTTGGCTGGTGGCAGGATGCATGAATGCCCTTAATAATGGGGTTATGGCTGGTGGCAGGATGCATGAATGCCCTTAATAATGGGGTTATGGCTGGAGGCAGGATGCATGAATGCCCTTAATAATGGGGTTATGGCTGGTGGCAGGATGCATGAATGCCCTTAATAATGGGGTTATGGCTGGTGGCAGGATGCATGAATGCCCTTAATAATGGGGTTGTTGGCTGGTGGCAGGATGCATGAATGCCCTTAATAATGGGGTTATGGCTGGAGGCAGGCCCTTAATAATGGGGTTGTTGGCTGGTTAATATGGCTGGTGGCAGGATGCATGAATGCCCTTAATAATGGGGTTATTGGTGGCAGGATGGCTGGGGAGGCAGGATGCATGAATGCCCTTAATAATGGGGTTATGGCTGGTGGCAGGATGCATGAATGCCCTTAATAATGGGGTTATGGCTGGTGGCAGGATGCATGAATGCCCTTAATAATGGGGTTGTTGGCTGGTGGCAGGATGTATGAATGCCCTTAATAATGGGGTTATGGCTGGTGGCAGGATGCATGAATGCCCTTAATAATGGGGTTATGGCTGGTGGCAGGATGCATGAATGCCCTTAATAATGGGGTTATGGCTGGAGGCAGGATGCATGAATGCCCTTAATAATGGGGTTATGGCTGGAGGCAGGATGCATGAATGCCCTTAATAATGGGGTTATGGCTGGTGGCAGGATGCATGAATGCCCTTAATAATGGGGTTATGGCTGGTGGCAGGATGCATGAATGCCCTTAATAATGGGGTTGTTGGCTGGTGGCAGGATGTATGAATGCCCTTAATAATGGGGTTATGGCTGGTGGCAGGATGCATGAATGCCCTTAATAATGGGGTTATGGGCTGGCAGGATGCATGAATGCCCTTAATAATGGGGTTATGGCTGGAGGCAGGATGCATGAATGCCCTTAATAATGGGGTTATGGCTGGTGGCAGGATGCATGAATGCCCTTAATAATGGGGTTATGGTTTGGTGGCAGGATGCATGAATGCCCTTAATAATAATGGTGTTGTTGGCTGGTGGCAGGATGCATGAATGACCTTAATAATGGGGTTATGGCTGGTGGCAGGATGCATGAATGCCCTTAATAATGGGGTTGTTGGCTGGTGGCAGGATGCATGAATGCCCTTAATAATGGGGTTATGGCTGGAGGCAGGATGCATGAATGCCCTTAATAATGGGGTTGTTGGCTGGTGGCAGGATGCATGAATGCCCTTAATAATGGGGTTATGGCTGGTGGCAGGATGCATGAATGCCCTTAATAATGGGGTTGTTGGCTGGTGGCAGGATGTATGAATGCCCTTAATAATGGGGTTATGGCTGGTGGCAGGATGCATGAATGCCCTTAATAATGGGGTTATGGGTGGCAGGATGCATGAATGCCCTTAATAATGGGGTTATGGCTGGAGGCAGGATGCATGAATGCCCTTAATAATGGGGTTATGGCTGGTGGCAGGATGCATGAATGCCCTTAATAATGGGGTTATGGTTGGTGGCAGGATGCATGAATGCCCTTAATAATGGGGTTATGGCTGGTGGCAGGATGCATGAATGCATGAATGCCCTAATAATGGGGTTATGGCTGGTGGCAGGATGCATGAATGCCCTTAATAATGGGGTTATGGCTGGAGGCAGGATGCATGAATGCCCTTAATAATGGGGTTGTTGGCTGGTGGCAGGATGCATGAATGCCCTTAATAATGGGGTTATGGCTGGTGGCAGGATGCATGAATGCCCTTAATAATGGGGTTATGGCTGGTGGCAGGATGCATGAATGCCCTTAATAATGGGGTTATGGCTGGTGGCAGGATGCATGAATGCCCTTAATAATGGGGTTGTTGGCTGGTGGCAGGATGCATGAATGCCCTTAATAATGGGGTTATGGCTGGAGGCAGGATGCATGAATGCCCTTAATAATGGGGTCATGGCTGGAGGCAGGATGCATGAATGCCCTTAATAATGGGGTTATGGCTGGAGGCAGGATGCATGAATGCCCTTAATAATGGGGTTAATAATGGGGTTGTTGGCTGGTGGCAGGATGCATGAATGCCCTTAATAATGGGGTTATGGCTGGAGGCAGGATGCATGAATGCCCTTAATAATGGGGTTATGGCTGGTGGCAGGATGCATGAATGCCCTTAATAATGGGGTTATGGCTGGTGGCAGGATGCATGAATGCCCTTAATAATGGGGTTGTTGGCTGGTGGCAGGATGCATGAATGACCTTAATAATGGGGTTATGGCTGGTGGCAGGATGCATGAATGCCCTTAATAATGGGGTTATGGCTGGAGGCAGGATGCATGAATGCCCTTAATAATGGGGTTTTTGGCTGGTGGCAGGATGCATGAATGCCCTTAATAAATGGCTGGTGGCAGGATATGAATGCCCTGGCAGGATGCATGAATGGCCCTTAATAATGGGGATGCATGAATGCCCTTAATAATGGGGTTATGTCTGGTTATGGCTTAATAATGGCAGGATGCATGAATGCCCTTAATAATGGGGTTATGTCTGGTGGCAGGATGCATGAATGCCCTTAATAATGGGGTTATGGCTGGTGGCAGGATGCATGAATGCCCCTAATAATGGGGTTATGGCTGGTGGCAGGATGCATGAATGCCCTTAATAATGGGGTTATGGTTGGAGGCAGGATGCATGAATGCCCTTAATAATGGGGTTATGGCTGGAGGCAGGATGCATGAATGCCCTTAATAATGGGGTTATGGCTGGAGGCAGGATGCATGAATGCCCTTAATAATGGGGTTATGGCTGGTGGCAGGATGCATGAATGCCCTTAATAATGGGGTTATGGCTGGTGGCAGGATGCATGAATGCCCTTAATAATGGGGTTGTTGGCTGGTGGCAGGATGTATGAATGCCCTTAATAATGGGGTTATGGCTGGTGGCAGGATGCATGCCCTTAATAAATGCCCTTAATAATGGGGTTATGGGTGGCAGGATGCATGAATGCCCTTAATAATGGGGTTATGGCTGGAGGCAGGATGCATGAATGCCCTTAATAATGGGGTTATGGCTGGTGGCAGGATGCATGAATGCCCTTAATAATGGGGTTATGGTTGGTGGCAGGATGCATGAATGCCCTTAATAATGGTGTTGTTGGCTGGTGGCAGGATGCATGAATGACCTTAATAATGGGGTTATGGCTGGTGGCAGGATGCATGAATGCCCTTAATAATGGGGTTGTTGGCTGGTGGCAGGATGCATGAATGCCCTTAATAATGGGGTTATGGCTGGAGGCAGGATGCATGAATGCCCTTAATAATGGGGTTGTTGGCTGGTGGCAGGATGCATGAATGCCCTTAATAATGGGGTTGTTGGCTGGTGGCAGGATGCATGAATGCCCTTAATAATGGGGTTATGGCTGGTGGCAGGATGCATGAATGCCCTTAATAATGGGGTTGTTGGCTGGTGGCAGGGGAATGCCCTTAATAATGGGTTGGCTGGTGGCAGGATGCATGAATGCCCTTAATAATGGGGTTATGGCTGGTGGCAGGATGCATGAATGCCCTTAATAATGGGGTTGTTGGCTGGTGGCAGGATGCATGAATGCCCTTAATAATGGGGTTATGGCTGGTGGCAGGATGCATGAATGCCCTTAATAATGGGGTTGTTGGCTGGTGGCAGGATGCATGAATGCCCTTAATAATGGGGTTGTTGGCTGGTGGCAGGATGCATGAATGCCCTTAATAATGGGGTTGTTGGCTGGTGGCAGGATATGAATGCCCTTAATAATGGGGTTGTTGGCTGGTGGCAGGATGCATGAATGCCCTTAATAATGGGGTTGTTGCCTGTTGGCAGGATGCATGAATGCCCTTAATAATGGGGTTGTTGGCTGGTGGCAGGATGTATGAATGCCCTTAATAATGGGGTTGTTTGCTGGTGGCAGGATGCATGAATGCCCTTAATAATGGTGTTGTTGGCTGTTGGCAGGATGCATGAATGCCCTTAATAATGGGGTTGTTGGCTGGTGGCAGGATGCATGAATGCCCTTAATAATGGGTTTATGGCTGGTGGCAGGATGCATGAATGCCCTTAATAATGGGGTTATGGCTGGTGGCAGGATGCATGAATGCCCTTAATAATGGGGTTGTTGGCTGGTGGCAGGATGCATGAATGCCCTTAATAATGGGGTTATGGCTGGTGGCAGGATGCATGAATGCCCTTAATAATGGGGTTGTTGGCTGGTGGCAGGATGCATGAATGCCCTTAATAATGGGGTTGTTGGCTGGTGGCAGGATGCATGAATGCCCTTAATAAGGTTGTTGGCTGGTGGCAGGATGCATGAATGCCCTTAATAATGGGGTTGTTGGTTGGCAGGATTGGCTGTGGCTGGCAGGATGCATGAATGCCCTTAATAATGTTGGGTTGGCAGGTTGGCTTAATAATGGGGTTGTTGGCTGGTGGCAGGATGCATGAATGCCCTTAATAATGGGGTTATGGCTGGTGGCAGGATGCATGAATGCCCTTAATAATGGGGTTGTTGGCTGGTGGCAGGATGCATGAATGCCCTTAATAATGGGGTTGTTGGCTGGTGGGATGCATGAATGCCCTTAATAATGGGGTTGTTGGCTGGAATGGCATGGGGTTGTTGGCTGATGGCATGAATGCCCTTAATAATGGTGTTGTTGGCTGTTGGCAGGATGCATGAATGCCCTTAATAATGGGGTTGTTGGCTGGTGGCATGATGCATGAATGCCCTGGCAGGATGCATGAATGCCCTTAATAATGGGGTTGTTGGCTGGTGGCATGATGCATGAATGCCCTTAATAATGGTGTTGTTGGCTGTTGGCAGGATGCATGAATGCCCTTAATAATGGGGTTGTTGGCTGGTGGCAGGATGCATGAATGCCCTTAATAATGGTGTTGTTGGCAGGATGCATGAATGCCCTTAATAATGGGGTTGTTGGCTGGTGGCATGATGCATGAATGCCCTTAATAATGGTGTTGTTGGCTGTTGGCAGGATGCATGAATGCCCTTAATAATGGGGTTGTTGGCTGGTGGCAGGATGCATGAATGCCCTTAATAATGGGGTTGTTGGCTGGTGGCAGGATGCATGAATGCCCTTAATAATGGGGTTGTTGGCTGGTGGCAGGATGCATGAATGCCCTTAATAATGGGGTTGTTGGCTGGTGGCAGGATGCATGAATGCCCTTAATAATGGGGTTATGGCTGGTGGCAGGATGCATGAATGCCCTTAATAATGGGGTTATGGCTGGTGGCAGGATGCATGAATGCCCTTAATAATGGGGTTATGGTTGGTGGCAGGATGCATAAATGCCCTTAATAATGGGGTTATGGCTGGAGGCAGGATGCATGAATGCCCTTAATAATGGGGTTATGGCTGGAGGCAGGATGCATGAATGCCCTTAATAATGGGGTTATGGCTGGTGGCAGAATGCATGAATGCCCTTAATAATGGGGTTATGGCTGGTGGCAGGATGCATGAATGCCCTTAATAATGGGGTTATGGCTGGAGGCAGGATGCATGAATGCCCTTAATAATGGGGTTATGGCTGGTGGCAGGATGCATGAATGCCCTTAATAATGGGGTTATGGCTGGTGGCAGGATGCATGAATGCCCTTAATAATGGGGTTATGGCTGGTGGCAGGATGCATGAATGCCCTTAATAATGTGGTTATGGCTGGAGGCAGGATGCATGAATGCCCTTAATAATGGGGTTATGGCTGGTGGCAGGATGCATGAATGCCCTTAATAATGGGGTTATGGCTGGAGGCAGGATGCATGAATGCCCTTAATAATGGGGTTATGGCTGGTGGCAGGATGCATGAATGCCCTTAATAATGGGGTTATGGCTGGTGGCAGGATGCATGAATGCCCTTAATAATGGGGTTATGGCTGGTGGCAGGATGCATGAATGCCCTTAATAATGGGGTTATGGCTGGAGGCAGGATGCAAGAATGCCCTTAATAACGCCTGTTCAAAATATGAATAATCTGATTATCATTAGATTATTGCAAAAAGTTGACCATTCCGTTTAAGGAATGATTTGCATCAAGATTATTTAATACATGTTTGTAAACAAAGTTTGAGATATTTGGAATCAAAATGTGAATTTAAAGGGAAAATGCAGTCTTAAATTAGCTGCTTGCTAAATCGGGTACAACACATTTTTTTCTCAAATGATACTGAGACTTGTGTTTTTTTGTTGTCCGTTGTTGCTCAAATAAACACACGGAATGAAATAGAAATAACAAGGCTAAAAACAGCAAACATTTTCTAAACAATCAAAAAAATAACCTGCGCTTTAAAAACCCCTGAACAAGGCAGTTAAGTTCTTGCGTCGAGCCATCCCGGATCCGGGATCGTGACTACAGCCTCAAGCTATTACCATAACGCAAACTAACTATTAACTATTCATGAAAATTATTCATGAAAATTGCAAAATAAATTAAATCAATATGCTAGCTCTCAAGCTTAGCCTTTTGTTAACAACACTGTCATCTCAGATTTTCAAAAATATGCTTCTCAACCATAGCAAAACTAGCATTTAGCATTTAGCATTTAGCATTAGCATTTAGCATTAGCATTTAGCATTAGCATTTAGCGTTAGCATCAGCAGGCAACATTTTCACAAAAACCAGAAAAACATTAAAATAAATAATTTACCTTTGAAGCACTTCGGATGTTTTCAATGAGGAGACTCTCAGTTAGATAGCAAATGTTCAGTTTTTCCTGAAAGATTATTTGTGCAGGAGAAATCGGTTCGTTTTCTGCATCATGTTTGGCTACCAAACAAAAACGAAAATTCAGTTATAAAAACACCAAACTTTTTCCAAAATAACTCCATAATATCGACTGAAACATGGTAAACGTTGTTTAGAACCAATCCTCAAGGTGTTTTTCACATATCTCTTCATGATATATCGTTCGTGGAAGTGTGCTTTCCCCTCTGAATCCCATGGCAAAATGCATGCAGCTGAAGATTACGCAACAATTTAGACAAAGGACACCGGGCGGACCCCTGGCAAATGTAGTCTCTTATGGCCAATCTTCCAATGATATGCCTACAAATACATCACAATGCTGCAGACATCTTGGACGAACGGCAGAGAGCTTAGGCTCATTCATGGCACATCCACAGCCCTATAAGGAGACGATGGGAAACAGCCTAAAAAATTCTGCTCATTTCCTGTTTGAAGTTTCATCTTGGTTTCGCCTGTAGCATGACTTCTGTGGCACTCACAGATAATATCTTTGCAGTTTTGAAAACGTCAGAGTGTTTTCTTTCCAAAGCTGCCAATTATATGCATAGTCGAGCATCTTTTCGTGACAAAATATTGCGCTTAAAACGGGCATGTTTTTTTATCCAATAATGACATAGCGCCCCCATAGGTTCAAGAGGTTAACTATTCATGAAAATCGCAAATGAAATGAAATAAATATGCTAGCTCTCAAGCTTAGCCTTTTGTTAACAACACTGTCATCTTAGATTTTCAAAAATATGCTTCTCAACCATAGCAAAACAAGCATTTGTGTAACAGCATTGATAGTTAGCATAGCATTTAGCGTTAGCATTCAGCAGGCAACATTTTCACAAAAAACAGAAAACCATTCAAATAAAATAATTTACCTTTGAAGAACTTCTGATGTTTTCAATGAGGAGACTCACTTAGATAGCAATTGTCAAATTTTTACTGAAAGATTATTTGTTAAGGAGAAATCGCTCCATTTTGTGTGTCACGTTTAGCTCAGAAAAAAACCTGTATCCAGGATTGTGTAAATCTATCCGCAAGGTCATTAGCATAACACAACGTTAACTATTCATGAAAATTGCAAATGAAATGAAATCAATATGCTAGCTCTCAAGCTTAGCCTTTCGTTAACAATACTGTCATCTCAGATTTTCAAAAATATGCCTCTCAACCATAGCAAAACAAGCATTTGTGTAACAGTATTGATAGCTATTGATAGCTAGCGTTAGCATTTAGCGTTAGCATTCAGCAGGCAACATTTTCACAAAAACCAGAAAAACATTCAAATAAAATAATTTACCTTTGAAGAACTTCTGATGTTTTCGATCAGGAGACTCAGTTAGATAGCAAATGTTCAGTTTTTCCTGAAAGATTATTTATGCAGTAGAAATCGGTCCATTTTCTGCGTCATGTTTGGCTACCAAAACAAAACGAAAATTCATTCATCCAAACGCCAAACTTTCTTCCACATTAACTCCATAATATCGACTGAAACATGGTAAACGTTGTTTAGAATCAATCCTCAAGGTGTTTTTCACATATCTCTTCATGATATATCGTTCCTGGAAGTCTCCTCTCTGTCTCAACCACATGGATGAATGCGAGCAGCTTGGAGATTACGCAGCAATTTCAACAAAGGACACCGGAGCGGACACCTGGTAAATGTAGTCTCTTATGGCCAATCTTCCATTGATATGCCTACAAATACGTCACAATGCTGCAGACAACTTGGAGAAACGATAGAAAGGGCAGGCTCATTCCTGGCGCTTTCACAGCCATATAAGGAGACAATGAAAAACAGAGCCTCAAAAATCCTGCTCATTTCCTGTTTGAAGTTTCATCTTGGTTTCGCCTGGAGCATCAGTTCTGGGGCACTCACAGATAATATCTTTGCAGTTTTGGAAACGTCAGAGTGTTTTCTTTCCAAAGCTGTCAATTATATGCATAGTCGAGCATCATATTGCGCTTAAAATGGGCACGTTTTTTTATCCAATAATGAAATAGCGCCCCCATAGGTTGAAGAGGTTAACTCGCTGTTCCTCGGTAGGTCGTCATTTGTAAAATAAGAATTTGTTCTTACGAACCTGACTTGCCTGGTTAATAAACCTGAGGAAGGCCCATTGATTCCAGAAACATTGGTAAATAGCCATTAAATTGCCTGGAGTTTATACATGGAGTGTTGATACATGGAGTGTTGATACATGGAGTGTTTATACATGGAGTGTTTATACATGGAGTGTTGATACATGGAGTGTTGATACATGGAGTGTTTATGTTGATACATGGAGTGTTGATACATGGAGGGTTTATGTTTATACATGGAGTGTTGATACATGGAGTGTTTATACATGGAGTGTTGATACATGGAGTGTTGATACATGGAGTGTTTATGTTTATACATGGAGTGTTGATACATGGAGTGTTTATACATGGAGTGTTGATACATGGAGTGTTGATACATGGAGTGTTTACACATGGAGTGTTGATACAGGGAGTGTTGATACATGGAGTGTTTATGTTTATACATGGAGTGTTGATACATGGAGTGTTGATACATGGAGTGTTTATACATGGAGTGTTTATACATGGAGTGTTGATACATGGAGTGTTTATACATGGAGTGTTTATACATGGAGTGTTTATACATGGAGTGTTTATGTTTATACATGGAGTGTTTATACATGGAGTGTTTATACATGGAGTGTTTATACATGGAGTGTTTATACATGGAGTGTTTATACATGGAGTGTTTATGTTTATACATGGATGGAGTGTTTATACATGGAGTGTTTATACATGGAGTGTTTATACATGGAGTGTTGATACATGGAGTGTTTATGTTTATACATGGAGTGTTGATACATGTAGTGTTGATACATGGAGTGTTTATGTTTATACATGGAGTGTTTATACATGGAGTATTGATACATGGAGTGTTGATACATGGAGTGTTTATACATGGAGTGTTTATGTTTATACATGGAGTGTTGATACATGGAGTGTTTATACATGGAGTGTTTATGTTTATACATGGAGTGTTGATACATGGAGTGTTTATGTTTATACATGGAGGAGTGTTTATACATGGAGTGTTGATACATGGAGTGTTGATACATGGAGTGTTTATGTTTATACATGGAGTGTTTATACATGGAGTGTTGATACATGGAGTGTTTATACATGGAGTGTTGATACATGGAGTGTTGATACATGGAGTGTTGATACATGGAGTGTTTATGTTTATACATGGAGTGTTTATACATGGAGTGTTTATGTTTATACATGGAGTGTTTATGTTTATACATGGAGTGTTTATACATGGAGTGTTTATGTTTATACATGGAGTGTTTATACATGGAGTGTTGATACATGGAGTGTTGATACATGGAGTGTTTATGTTTATACATGGAGTGTTGATACATGGAGTGTTGATACATGGAGTGTTGATACATGGAGTGTTGATACATGGAGTGTTGATACATGGAGTGTTTATACATGGAGTGTTGATATATGGAGTGTTGATATAGAAGGGTAGATTCACACGACAGTAAATATGAACACTGACCAATGGGGGGGGGAAACAATACGGAGATCATCAAAACAATACAGAGATCATCAAACTATATACATATCAAAACAATACAGAGATCATCAAACCATAGAGATATCAAAACAATACAGAGATCATCACACCATAGAGATATCAAAACAATACAGAGATCATCAAACCATAGAGATATCAAAACAATACAGAGATCATCAAACCATAGAGATATCAAAACAATACAGAGATCATCAAAACAATACAGAGATCATCAAACTATATACATATCAAAACAATACAGAGATCATCACACCATAGAGATATCAAAACAATACAGAGATCATCAAACCATAGAGATATCAAAACAATACAGAGATCATCACACCATAGAGATATCAAAACAATACAGAGATCATCAAAACAATACAGAGATCATCAAAACAATACAGAGATCATCAAACCATATAGATATCAAAACAATACAGAGATCATCAAAACAATACAGAGATCATCAAAACAATACAGAGATCATCAAAACAATACAGAGATCATCAAACTATAGAGATATCAAAACAATACAGAGATCATCACACCATAGAGATATCAAAACAATACAGAGATCATCAAAACAATACAGAGATCATCAAACCACAGAGATATCAAAACAATACAGAGATCATCAAACCATAGAGATATCAAAACAATACAGAGATCATCAAACCATAGAGATATCAAAACAATACAGAGATCATCAAACCATAGAGATATCAAAACAATACAGAGATCATCAAACCATAGAGATCATCAAACCATAGAGATATCAAAACAATACAGAGATCATCAAACCATAGAGATATCAAAACAATACAGAGATCATCAAAACAATACAGAGATCATCACACCATAGAGATATCAAAACAATACAGAGATCATCAAACCATAGAGATATCAAAACAATACAGAGATCATCACACCATAGAGATATCAAAACAATACAGAGATCATCAAAACAATACAGAGATATCAAAACAATACAGAGATCATCAAACCATAGAGATATCAAAACAATACAGAGATCATCAAAACAATACAGAGATCATCACACCATAGAGATATCAAAACAATACAGAGATCATCAAACCATAGAGATATCAAAACAATACAGAGATCATCAAAACAATACAGAGATCATCAAAACAATACAGAGATCATCAAAACAATACAGAGATCATCAAACCATAGAGATATCAAAACAATACAGAGATCATCAAAACAATACAGAGATCATCAAACCATATAGATATCAAAACAATAAAAACAAATATCATAATTTCCCCAAAGTGCCAGAGAGAGAACCTTACCAAGCTTGATAAAGGACTTTATGTGGGAAATAAAAGCTTTTAGTGTTGATTGACTGAAACATGAAAATTATCCCAAATGTAACTCTGTTCCCTATATAGTGCACTACTTTAGACCAGAGCCCCGTGACACCCTGTTCCCTACATAGTGCACTACTTTAGACCAGAGCCCTATTCCCTATATAGTGCACTACTTTAGACCAGAGCCCTATGGCACCCTATTCCCTATATAGTGCACTACTTTAGACCAGAGCCCTATGGCACCCTATTCCCTACATAGTGCACTACTTTAGACCATATCCTTACGGTTAACCCTATGGACCCTGGTCAAAATAAGTGCACTACAAAATGGAATAGGGTATAATTTGGGACGTGGTCTGAAACATGATCAAACTTCTCTTTGTCACGTCGTCACATCGTCGCCCTTTCTGGGAGCCCTACGGCCCGGCACTGATTAAAGTGATACACCCTCTCACAGGCCACTGAACACTTCTAATAGGTCCTCCTCCTCTGTCTCGCTCTCACTCTGTCCTCTCTCACTCTCCTTCCTTCCATCCGTCTCGATCTCGCTCGCTTTGTCTCTCTCTCACTTTGTCTCTCTCTCTCTCTCTCGCTCTCTCTCTCTCTTTCTCACTCTCTCCTCTCTCACTCCCTCTCACTCTCCTTCCTTCCTTCCTTCCTTCCTTCCTTCCTTCCTTCCTTCTCTCTCTTGCTCTCTCTCTCGCTCTCTCTCTCTCTCTCTCTGTAAATCTCTCTCTATATCTCCCCATCTCTCTCTCTCTCTCTTGCTCTCTCTCTCTCTCTCTGTAAATCTCTCTATATCTCCCCATCTCTCTCTCTCTCTCTTGCTCTCTCTCTCTCTCTCTCTCTCTCTCTCTCTTGCTCTCTCTCTCCCTCTCTCTCTCTTGCTCTCTCTCTCTCTCTCTCTCTCTCTCTCTCTCTCTCTCTCTCTCTCTCTCTCTCTCTCTCTCTCTCTCTCTCTCTCTCTTTCTACAATACATGTCATAATTGGAAACGTTTCTTTAACAGAAGAGGAAGTGAAGGGCTGTCACCCACTACTCTCTCGTTTGGATACAATACATGTCATAATTGGAAACGTTTCTTCTTGATACCCCATTACAGAAGGAAGGAAACCTTAAATAACAGAAGAGGGAAGTGAAGGGCTGTCACCACCACTACATACTACCTCTCTGACCAGGCTGTCACCACTACTACATACTACCTCTCTGACCAGGCTGTCACCACCACTACATACTACCTCTCTGACCAGGCTGTCACCACTACTACATACTACCTCTCTGACCAGGCTGTCACCACCACTACATACTACCTCTCTGACCAGGCTGTCACCACTACTACATACTACCTCTCTGACCAGGCTGTCACCACCACTACATACTACCTCTCTGACAGGCTGTCACCACTACTACATACTACCTCTCTGACCAGGCTGTCACCACCACTACATACTACCTCTCTGACCAGGCTGTCACCACTACTACATACTACCTCTCTGACCAGGCTGTCACCACTACTACATACTACCTCTCTGACCAGGCTGTCACCACCACTACATACTACCTCTCTGACCAGGCTGTCACCACCACTACATACTACCTCTCTGACCAGGCTGTCACCACCACTACATACTACCTCTCTGACCAGGCTGTCACCACCACTACATACTACCTCTCTGACCAGGCTGTCACCACCACTACATACTACCTCTCTGACCAGGCTGTCACCACCACTACATACTACCTCTCTGACCAGGCTGTCACCACCACTACATACTACCTCTCTGACCAGGCTGTCACCACCACTCACCATACTACCTCTCTGACCAGGCTGTCACCACCACTACATACTACCTCTCTGACCAGGCTGTCACCACCACCACATACTACCTCTCTGACCAGGCTGTCACCACCACTACATACTACCTCTCTGACCAGGCTGTCACCACCACTACATACTACCTCTCTGACCAGGCTGTCACCACCACTACATACTACCTCTCTGACCAGGCTGTCACCACCATACTACTGTCACCACCACTACATACTACTACCTCTCTGACCAGGCTGTCACCACCACTACATACTACCTCTCTGACCAGGCTGTCACCACTACTACATACTACCTCTCTGACCAGGCTGTCACCACCACTACATACTACCTCTCTGACCAGGCTGTCACCACCACTACATACTACCTCTCTGACCAGGCTGTCACCACCACTACATACTACCTCTCTGACCAGGCTGTCACCACCACTACATACTACCTCTCTGACCAGGCTGTCACCACTACTACATACCTTATCTCGAGAACGGTGTTTTCAGGGAGGGAATGCGGAAGGCGGAGGAGAATAGTGGTAAGGGGGGTTTCCTACCCTCCTAATCCCATCTCCTTATGACATATTTTGGTGTTGAACCGGGGGGTACAGGGAAGTAGAGGTGTTTGGTGTTGAACCGGGGGTACGGGGAGTAGAGGTGTTTGGTGTTGAACCGGGGGTACAGGGGAGTAGAGGTGTTTGGTGTTGAACCGGGGTACGGGAGTAGAGGTGTTTGGTGTTGAACCGGGGGTACGGGGAAGTACAGGTGTTTGGTGTTGAACAGGGGGGTACAGGGGAGTAGAGGTGTTTGGTGTTGAACCGGGGTGCAGGGGAGTAGTGGTGTTTGGGGTACAGGGGAGTAGTGGTGTTTGGTGTTGAACCGGGGTACGGGGAGTAGAGGTGTTTGGTGTTGAACCGGGGTACGGGGAGTAGAGGTGTTTGGTGTTGAAACCGGGGTACTGGGAAGTAGAGGTGTTTGGTGTTGAAACCGGGGGTACGGGGAGTAGAGGTGTTTGGTGTTGAACCGGGGGTACGGGGAGTAGAGGTGTTTGGTGTTGAAACCGGGGTACTGGGAAGTAGAGGTGTTTGGTGTTGAAACCGGGGGTACGAGGAAGTACAGGTGTTTGGTGTTGAACCCGGGGATACAGGGGAGTAGAGGTGTTTGGTGTTGAACCGGGGGTACAGGGGAGTAGAGGTGTTTGGTGTTGAACCCGGGGTGCAGGGGAGTAGTGGTGTTTGGGGTACAGGGGAGTAGTGGTGTTTGGTGTTGAACCGGGGGTACGGGGAAGTAGTGGTGTTTGGGGTACAGGGAAGTAGAGGTGTTTGGTGTTGAACCGGGGGTACGGGGAGTAGAGGTGTTTGGTGTTGAACCGGGGGTACGGGGAAATAGAGGTGTTTGGTGTTGAACCGGGGGTACGGGAAGTAGAGGTGTTTGGTGTTGAACCGGGGGTACGGAGGAGTATTGGTGTTTGGTGTACAGGGGAGTAGTGGTGTTTGGTGTTGAACCGGGGGTACAGGGGTGTAGTGGTGTTTGGTGTTGAACCGGGGGTACAGTGGAGTAGTGGTGTTTGGTGTTGAACCAGGGGGTACAGGGGAGTAGTGGTGTTTGGTGTTGAACCGGGGGTACAGGGGAATAGTGGTGTTTGGTGTTGAACCGGGGGTACGGGGAAGTAGAGGTGTTTGGTGTTGAACCGGGGGTACAGGGGAGTAGAGGTGTTTGGTGTTGAACTGGGGGTACAGGGGAGTAGAGGTGTTTGGTGTTGAACCGGGGGTACAGGGGAGTAGAGGTGTTTGGTGTTGAACCGGGGGGTACAGGGGAGTAGAGGTGTTTGGTGTTGAACCGGGGGGTACAGGGGAGTAGAGGTGTTTGGTGTTGAACCCGGGGATACAGGGGAGTAGAGGTGTTTGGTGTTGAACCGGGGGGTACAGGGGAGTAGAGGTGTTTGGTGTTGAACCGGGGGGTACAGGGGAGTAGTGGTGTTCGAGATGCTCAGGGGTTTAGGTATACCCATCCATATTTTATGAGTTTTACATGTGATGGAGAAATTTTAGCTATTTTGCTAGCCATTCTATTCTTGTTTTAGCTATTATGAAACTGCTGTATCCAGAGAGTTAGCTGTTATGCTAGCATGTGCTGTGATATTTATCTGCAAATAAATGTGTGAGCAGGTCTGTGGGACACTTCACTTCCCATTGGTAATGACTCCCCCTGCTGTAGCAGGTGGATGTGCCTCTCTCTCTCTCTCTCTCTCTCTGTTTCTCTCTGTCTCTCTCTCTCTCTCTCTCTCTCTCTCTCTCTCTCTCTCTCTCTCTCTCTCTGTTTCTCTGTTTCTCTCTGTCTCTCTCTCTCTCTCTTTCTCTCTGTTTCTCTCTGTCTGTCTGTCTCTCTCTCTCTCTCTCTCTCTCTCTCTCTCTCTCTCTCTCTCTCTCTCTCTCTCTCTCTCTCTCTCTCCTCTCTCTCCAGCCCCAATGAATGCAAACCTAACCTCTCCAATTAGATGGTATCTTTTCGCGAATGTTAACTGCCGTGACCCCTGTTCGGTGGAGGGAAATGGCTTAACTACACTGTCAGATCTAATAAAGCCAATAAAGGTATCAGATAAATGTTTATAACATTGTGGGAAAATATCATTTCTCGACAGAAATTGAGCATGACCTTCCTGGGCTGTGGATGAATCACAGGGTCATTCAGGAGTGGAGCAGGGAGGAGCAGGGAGGAGCAGGGAGGAGCAGGGAGGAGCAGGGAGGAGCAGGGAGGAGCAGGGGGGAGCATAGAGGAGCAGGGAGGAGCATAGAGGAGCAGGGAGGAGCATAGAGGAGCAGGGAGGAGCAGCACCTCTCTTTGTTCATGGCTGATGTGCTGGACGTGCCTCTCTCTCTCTGTCTCTCTCTCTGTCTCTCTCCCTCTTTCTCTCTCTCTGTCTCTCTCTCTCTCTTTCTCTCTCTCTTTCTCTCCCTCTTTCTCTCTCTCTTTCTCTCTCTCTTTCTCTCTCTCTTTCTCTCTCCTCTTTCTCTCTCTCTTTCTCTCTCTTTCTCTGCCTCTTTTTTCTCCCTCTTTCTCTCATCTCTCTCTCTTTCCCTCACTCTCTCTCCCTTTCTTCCCTCTTTCTCTGTCCCTCTCTACTCCCCCCTCCCTCCCTCCCTAACTCCCTCCCTCCCTCCCTCTCTCTCTCTCTGTCTCTCTTTCTTTGTGGTCCCCCCCAAAAAACAAATCTTGTTCTAGTAATTATGGAATAGGAATAAACTGGAATAAACTGCTTACAATATTCACTGGTCTACTTTTATAAACAAAACTGCATTTGTAGATTTATTCAGTATCTGTAAATAATAAATCAAATCTGTCATGCATTCAGACCTGATAGGGTGTGGGCATTGTGAATTAACATGTCGTGCATTTAGCCCTATTGTGGCATTGTGAATTAACATGTCGTGCATTCAGCCCTATTGTGCTGGAAGGCCTTTTCACCTTAAAAATAGATTAAATAAATCTCTTTCATGGCTCTATCTTCTCTCTCTCTCTACCTCCCTCTCCCACTCTCCCTCTCGTTCCTGAATATATTATATTCTGTCTCCATTGAAATAAATTATTAGTTGTCTATTTAAAAAAAATATATATATATATATATATATTCCACCTTTATTTAACCAGGTAGACCAATTGAGAACAAGCTTTGCCAAGATAAAGCAAAGCAGTGCAACACAAACAACACAGAGATAAGCAACAAACAGTCAATACCACAATATAAAAATCTATATACACTGTGTGCAAACGTCGCCTCTGTATTAGTCAGCTTAGTGAAATATCCATAATATCTCCCTCCACATTACCAGTCCTGTTGATCACCTGCTTGACTGGTAACCACAGTACATGTTCTCAAATCTTTACCAGATAATGACGTGCATTGATGTCTCCAGACGGACGTGTTACTGGTATTCAATGACATGTATATCCTTCATCTTGTTTATTGTATATTGTTATTCTAGAATATAGTGGGGTTCTAACCTTGCCTGTGTTCTAGAATATAGTGGGGTTCTAACCTTGCCTGTGTTCTAGAATATAGTGGGGTTCTAACCTTGCCTGTGTTCTAGAATATACTGGGGTTCTAACATTGCCTGTGTTCTATAATGTAGTGGGGTTCTAACCTTGCCTGTGTTCTAGAATGTAGTGGCGTTCTAACCTTGCCTGTGTTCTAGAATATAGTGGGGTTCTAACCTTGCCTGTGTTCTAGAATATAGTGGGGTTCTAACCTTGCCTGTGTTCTAGAATATAGTGAGGTTCTAACCTTGCCTGGGTTCTATAATGTAGTGGGGTTCTAACCTTGCCAGTGTTCTAGAATGTAGTGGGGTTCTAACCTTGCCTGGGTTCTAGAATGTAGTGGGGTTCTAACCTAGCCTGGGTTCTATAATGTAGTGAGGTTCTAACCTTGCCTGTGTTCTAGAATATAGTGAGGTTCTAACCTTGCCTGGGTTCTATAATGTAGTGGGGTTCTAACCTTGCCTGTGTTCTAGAATGTAGTGGGGTTCTAACCTTGCCTGGGTTCTATAATGTAGTGGGGTTCTAACCTTGCCTGTGTTCTAGAATGTAGTGGGGTTCTAACCTTGCCTGGGTTCTATAATGTAGTGGGGTTCTAACCTTGCCTGGGTTCTATAATGTAGTGAGGTTCTAACCTTGCCTGTGTTCTAGAATGTAGTGAGGTTCTAACCTTGCCTGGGTTCTATAATGTAGTGGGGTTCTAACCTTGCCTGTGTTCTAGAATGTAGTGGGGTTCTAACCTTGCCTGTGTTCTATAATGTAGTGAGGTTCTAACCTTGCCTTTGTTCTAGAATGTAGTGGGGTTCTAACCTTGCCTGTATTCTAGAATGTAGTGGGGTTCTAACCTTGCCTGTGATCTAGAATGTAGTGGGGTTCTAACCTTGCCTGTATTCTAGAATGTAGTGAGGTTCTAACCTTGCCTGTGTTCTAGAATGTAGTGGGGTTCTAACCTTGCCTGTGTTCTAGAATGTAGTGGGGATCTAACCTTGCCTGTATTCTAGAATGTAGTGGGGTTCTAACCTTGCCTGTGTTCTAGAATGTAGTGAGGTTCTAACCTTGCCTGTATTCTAGAATGTAGTGGGGTTCTAACCTTGCCTGTGTTCTAGGATGTAGTGGGGTTCTAGCCTTGCCTGTGTTCTAGAATGTAGTGGGGTTCTAACGTTGCCTGTATTCTAGAATGTAGTGGGGTTCTATCCTTGCCTGTGTTCTAGAATGTAGTGAGGTTCTAACCTTGCCTGTGTTCTAGAATGTAGTGGGGTTCTAACCTTGCCTGTGTTCTATAATGTAGTGAGGTTCTAACCTTGTCTGTGTTCTAGAATGTAGTGGGGTTCTAACCTTGCATGTGTTCTATAATGTGGTGGGGTTCTAACCTTGCCTGTGTTCTAGAATGTAGTGGGGTTCTAACCTTGCATGTGTTCTAGAATATAGTGGGGTTCTAACCTTGCCTGTGTTCTAGAATGTAGTGGGGATCTAA
>NC_060176.1:80571753-80589253 GCF_021184085.1 Oncorhynchus gorbuscha
AGACCAAACAGTTCTATCTTGGTTTCATCAGACTAGAGAATCTTGTTTCTCATGGTCTGAGATTCTTTAGGTGCCTTTTGGCAAACTCCAAGCTGGCTGTCATGTGCCTTTTACTGAGGTCTGATTAATGGAGTGTTGCAGAGATGGTTGTCCTTCTGGAAGGTTCTCCCATCTCCACAGAGAAACTCTAGAGCTCTGTCAGAGTGACCATCTGGTTGTTGGTTACCTCCCTGACCAAGGCCCTTCTCCCCCGATTGCTCAATTTGGCCGGGCGGAACCACCAAGCCTCTCGGAAGAGGCTTGATGGTTCCAAACTTCTTCCATTCAAGAATGATGGAGGTCACTGTGCTCTTGGAACCCAGTAATGTTTTGGAACCCAGATCTGAGCCTCGACACAATCCTGTCTCGGAGCTCTAGGGATAATTCCTTGGACCTCATGGCTTGGTTTTTGCTTTGACGTGCCCTCCCTGTCAACTGTGGGACCTTATATAGATAGATAGGTGTGTGTCTTTCCAAATCATGTCCAATTAATAAAAAGTTGTAGAAACATCTCAAGGATAATCAATGGAAACAGGATGCACCTTAATTTTGAAAAGCTCTGAATACTTATGTAAATATATATATATATTTTTTATATAAATATGTATATTTGCACACCAAAAAAATCTCAAAACCGGTTTTCGCTTTGTCATTATGGGTTAATGTGTGGACAGGAGTCAATAGCCTGTAGATCTACTCCAGATACCCACACACATACACACACACACGCACGGACACAAACACACACACGCAGCTCGGACTAAGCCTGTTATTGATGGGGTGCTTCCTCCCTTTCTGTTTTAAGGACAGGAGTCAATAGCCTGTAGATCTACTCCAGATACCCACGCGACACAAACACACACACGCACGGACACACACACACGCACGCGCACACACACACGCACGGACACACACACACGGACACACACACACGCACGGACACACACGCACACACGCACACACACACACACACACACACACACACACACACACACACACACACACACACACACACACACACACACACACACACACACACACACACACACACACACACACACACACACACACACACACACACACACACACACACACGCATACACACACACACGCACGGACAAACACACACGCACGCGCGCACCCACGCACACACGCACACACGCGCACACGCACACACGCACACGTGCACACGCACACACACACATGCACACACACTGTGGAGAAGGGACTACTTGGTGTGAATCACTCGTTGAGGACTAATAAAACCAGCTGGGAAAAAGAGCAAAAGCATTGAATCCATGTGGGTTGAAGCAAACAAAGGAAACATATTACTCTGAAACATCTGTTTACATTTGTCCAAGATGAAACAACGGTTTACATTTGTCCAAGATGAAACAACGGTTTACATTGGTCCAAGATGTGGGGCAGAAAGCTCTAGTCCTTCAGGAGCACAGGGAGCAGAAAGATCTAGTCCTTCAGGAGCACAGGGAGCAGAAAGATCTAGTCCTTCAGGAGCACAGCGAGCAGAAACCTTTAGTCCTCCAGGAGCACAGGGAGCAGAAATATCTAGTCCTTCAGGAGCACAGGGAGCAGAAACCTTTAGTCCTTCAGGAGCACAGGGAGCAGAAATATCTAGTCCTTCAGGAGCACAGGGAGCAGAAATATCTAGTCCTTCAGGAGCACAGGGAGCAGAAAGATCTAGTCCTTCAGGAGCACAGAGGCCAGAAAGATCTAGTCCTTCAGGAGCACAGGGAGCAGAAACCTTTAGTCCTTCAGGAGCACAGGGAGCAGAAAGATCTAGTCCTTCAGGAGCACAGGAGGCAGAATGCGCCGAGTCGCTGGCAGGAGAGATGGAGGGAAAGGACTGCCAGGGTTGCCGTACTGTTGTTCCCCCTACAGGTGGCGCTACAGACTTGGAAGGAGAACATTGGTGCCGAGCTAAGGCAGGAGAGATGAAGAAGCAGCTGAGCACCCTGGCAGAGATCCTAAGTGAGAGAAGTCAGACAGCAGATGACTCATTCAGCTGCCCTGCCACGGCCGAGGGAGGAGCCAAGAGGGCATGTAGCAGGCGGGGCAATATGTTCCTTTCTCTAATATAAGGAGAGCCCCAATTCCAGTGGGACCGGCAGGGCAGACCCATCTGTTTGGGGGTGTGGACAGCCTGGCCACATCCAATACTTCTGCTTCCCCGCAGAGAGATGAAACAGGAATCCCCCGGCTACTGTAGGGCGGAGCGCTCGGGGCTGTAGGCACCAGGCAGGAGGAAAGCCCTGAGAAGTTTGCTGTTGTGAGAGAATACCCTCATATAGTACTGGAGGTAAACTGAATAAAGAATATCATGTGTTCTGGATACGAGGTCCCAAATAATGATTGTTCAGTCTATTTTTTGTTTCATAAGTGGCTTGGTCATCATCCCCATGCAGGATTTCTTCAGACCTCAGCTGACTCATGTTGAAGGCAGCCAATGACCCTACACATCCTGTATGTTCGCTACGCAGTCGTGGATTTGTTGTTGTTGTTGTTGTGGGAGGAGTTCAAATTACAGGCAAGGGGGTTGTGATTATCAAGGACGACTGTCTGGGGGCTGACCAAATAATCCTTGGGATGAACGTTATAGCCCAATGCTGAAAAGAGAAGAAGAAGAAGAAGAAGAAGAAGAAGCAGAAGCAGAAGAAGAAGAAGAAGAAGAGGGAGAAGAAGAAGAAGAGGATGGAGAAGAAGAAGAAGAAGAAGGGGGAGGGAGAAGAAGAAGAAGAAGAAGAGGGAGAAGAAGAAGAAGAAGAAGAGGAAGAAGAGGGAGAAGAAGAAGAAGAAGAAGAAGCTGTTCCAAGGAGACTCCCAGGGTGTCACTGGGTTCAACGTCACCTTTTGGGCTGCTGCCAGGAAGGTTTGACAGAATACTTTCGCTGTCTGCTGTCTTCAGTAGAGTCTGAGGATTTTGACCAGGTACTGCAAGCCTGTTTAAGAGTGACCCCAATGAGATCCCAGCTAACAGTGAGAAGATGCTGTGGACTGTTGGAAAGGAGCTCCTCCAAAGACGTTTATGTCCTGGTTGAGGATCCTGGTGAAGGAGTCTGGTGGAGGATCCTGGTGGAGAATCCTGGATCCTGGTATCGCAAGGTTTCACAACTGAGTTCACAAGCCCTATCACAAGGTTTCACAACTGAGTTCGCGAGCACTATCGCAAGGCTTCCAAACTGAGTTCACAAGCCCTATCGCAAGGCTTCACAAACTGAGTTCACGAGCCCTATCGCAAGGCTTCACAACTGAGTTCACAAGCCCTATCGCAAGGCTTCCAAACTGAGTTCACGAGCCCTATCGCAAGGCTTCAAAACTGAGTTCACAAGCCCTATCGCAAGGCTTCAAACTGAGTTCACGAGCCTATCGCAAGGCTTCACAACTGAGTTCACGAGCCCTATCGCAAGGCTTCACAACTGAGTTCACGAGCTCTATCGCAAGGCTTCACAACTGAGTTCACGAGTTCTATCACAAGTGTCACAACTGAGTTTTATGAGCCCTATCGCTCTCTTTTCTCTCTTCCCTTTCTTTAAGACCCTCCCTCCCTCAAAGCTCTCGCCTGGGACCCAGCCATAGCTCTCTCCCCCTCCCTCCCTCAAAACTCTTGCCTGGGCCGCAGCCATATCTCGCTCTCCCCCTCCCTCCCTCAAAGCTCTCGCCTGGGACCCAGCCATATCTCTCTCTCCCCCTCCCTCCCTCAAAACTCTTGCCTGGGCCGCAGTCATATTTCGCTCTCCCCCTCCCTCCCTCAAAGCTCTTGACTGGTTCCCAGCCATATCTCTCTCCCCCCTTCCCCAAAACTCTTACCTAGGCCCCAGCCGTATCTATCTCTCCATCTTCCCTTTCTCTCTCCCTCCCCTCTATCCATCTCTCCTTCCCCCATTTCCCCCTCTCCTTCCTCTTCGCTCCTCTTCCTGTCCTGTCTGCACTCAGCAACTAATGGCGAGGCATCATTAGGTATAATACACTTTCTGGTTTGCAGCAGGCCTTTCTCCAAAGGATATTTGAAGTGGGGAGAAGGCGGCACTGACGCAAACTCTCTCTCTCCCCCTCCTCATCCATCCAACTCACTGTCCCTTCATCCTCCTCTCCTTCTCTCTCTACACCTACACCTCCTCCTACACCTACAACCATGGGGGTCCTCCGTACAACAGCTCTTCGACAGAGAGGGCTGTCATCTCAAAAAACACACACACACACACACACAGGGCCATCATCTCCATTGACAGGACCAGGTACTGTGCCCAGGTGTGTGTGCCAGCGATGGGGCTGGCATGGATCACTGGATCAGACCGGGCCAGGCTTCCACACACTTGACACCAGTATGACATCATACCTCCAACACACTTCTTACCTTGTAGAGAAGAAAGGGAAGTGCTACTAAGGTCCACGATAGTATGCTTTGGTAGACAGAAGCTACTAAGGTCCACAATAGTATGTTTTGGTAGACAGAAGCTACTAAGGTACACAATAGTATGTTTTGGTAGACAGAAGCTACTAAGGTCCACAATAGTATGTTTTGGTAGACAGAAGCTACTAAGGTCCACAATGGTATGTTTTGGTAGACAGAAGCTACTAAGGTCCACGATAGTATGTTTTGGTAGATAGAAGCTACTAAGGTCCACAATAGTATGTTTTGGTAGATAGAAGCTACTAAGGTCCACAATGGTATGTTTTGGTAGACAGAAGCTACTAAGGTCCACGATAGTATGTTTTGGTAGACAGAAGCTACTAAGGTCCACAATAGTATGTTTTGGTAGACAGAAGCTACTAAGGTCCACAATAGTATGTTTTGGGAGACAGAAGCTACTAAGGTCCACAATAGTATGTTTTGGTAGACAGAAGCTACTAAGGTCCACAATAGTATGTTTTGGTAGACAGAAGCTACTAAGGTCCACAATAGTATGTTTTGGTAGACAGAAGCTACTAAGGTCCACGATAGTATGTTTTGGTAGACAGAAGCTACTAAGGTCCACGATAGTATGTTTTGGTAGACAGAAGCTACTAAGGTCCACGATAGTATGTGTTGGTAGACAGAAGCTACTAAGGTCTCTGATAGTATGTTTTGGTAGACAGAAGCTACTAAGGTCCACGATAGTATGTTTTGGTAGACAGAAGCTACTAAGGTCTCTGATAGTATGTTTTGGTAGACAGAAGCTACTAAGGTCCACAATAGTATGTTTTGGTAGACAGAAGCTACTAAGGTCCACGATAGTATGTGTTGGTAGATAGAAGGTACTAAGGTCTCTGATAGTATGTTTTGGTAGATAGAAGCTACTAAGGTCACTGATAGTATGTTTTGGTAGACAGAAGCTACCAAGGTCCCTGATAGTATGTTTTGGTAGATAGAAGGTGCTCTTTGGTAAAAGGGGTAAATTGGTCATCAAAAAGAAAGGAGGACCAAAGCACTCTTCATATAATGATTTAAAAAGCCTTTATTTGTATGGAATGTGCAATAGAAACAAAGATTAAAAACTGGGTTTTGTCTGCATGGCCTTCATCAGGTAGTACTCTCTGAAACTCATCAGAGTAGATAGAAAGTACTACCTAGAGATGAGATGAGTATAACCATAGTGAATAACCCTGGAGGATGTAGTATAGCGTAATTATAACGAATGACCAAATAGTTAATTAGGATGGAATCAGAATGTAGTCTATTTATCTGTTGTTCTAGAACAGAGCATTCCCATCAGAATGTAGTCTATTTATCTGTTGTTCTAGAACAGAGCATTCCCATCAGAATGTAGTCTATTTATCTGTTGTTCTAGAACAGAGCATTCCCATCAGAATGTAGTCTATTTATCTGTTGTTCTAGAACAGAGCATTCCCATCAGAATGTAGTCTATTTATCTGTTGTTCTAGAACAGAGCATTCCCATCAGAATGTAGTCTATTTATCTGTTGTTCTAGAACAGAGCATTCCCATCAGAATGTAGTCTATTTATCTGTTGTTCTAGAACAGAGCATTCCCATCAGAATGTAGTCTATTTATCTGTTGTTCTAGAACAGAGCATTCCCATCAGAATGTAGTCTATTTATCTGTTGTTCTAGAACAGAGCATTCCCATCAGAATGTAGTCTATTTATCTGTTGTTCTAGAACAGAGCATTCCCATCAGAATGTAGTCTATTTATCTGTTGTTCTAGAACAGAGCATTCCCATCAGAATGTAGTCTATTTATCTGTTGTTCTAGAACAGAGCATTCCCATCAGAATGTAGTCTATTTATCTGTTGTTCTAGAACAGAGCATTCCCATCAGAATGTAGTCTATTTATCTGTTGTTCTAGAACAGAGCATTCCCATCAGAATGTAGTCTATTTATCTGTTGTTCTAGAACAGAGCATTCCCATCAGAATGTAGTCTATTTATCTGTTGTTCTAGAACAGAGCATTCCCATCAGAATGTAGTCTATTTATCTGTTGTTCTAGAACAGAGCATTCCCATCAGAATGTAGTCTATTTATCTGTTGTTCTAGAACAGAGCATTCCCATCAGAATGTAGTCTATTTATCTGTTGTTCTAGAACAGAGCATTCCCATCAGAATGTAGTCTATTTATCTGTTGTTCTAGAACAGAGCATTCCCATCTGAATGTAGTCTATTTATCTGTTGTTCTAGAACAGAGCATTCCCATCAGAATGTAGTCTATTTATCTGTTGTTCTAGAACAGAGCATTCCCATCAGAATGTAGTCTATTTATCTGTGGTTCTAGAACAGAGCATTCCCATCAGAATGTAGTCTATGTATCTGTTGTTCTAGAACAGAGCATTCCCATCAGAATGTAGTCTATATGTATGTTGTTCTAGAACAGAGCATTCCCATCAGAATGTAGTCTATTTTATCTGTTGTTCTAGAACAGAGCATTCCCATCAGAATGTAGTCTATTTATCTGTTGTTCTAGAACAGAGCATTCCCATCAGAATGTAGTCTATATGTATGTTGTTCTAGAACAGAGCATTCCCATCTGAATGTAGTCTATTTATCTGTTGTTCTAGAACAGAGCATTCCCATCTGAATGTAGTCTATTTATCTGTTCTTCTAGAACAGAGCATTCCCATCAGAATGTAGTCTATTTATCTGTTGTTCTAGAACAGAGCATTCCCATCAGAATGTAGTCTATTTATCTGTTGTTCTAGAACAAAGCATTCCCATCAGAATGTAGTCTATTTTTCTGTGGTTCTAGAACAGAGCATTCCCATCAGAATGTAGTCTATATGTCTGTTGTTCTAGAACAGAGCATTCCCATCAGAATGTAGTCTATTTATCTGTTGTTCTAGAACAGAGCATTCCCATCAGAATGTAGTCTATATGTATGTTGTTCTAGAACAGAGCATTCCCATCAGAATGTAGTCTATTTATCTGTTGTTCTAGAACAGAGCATTCCCATCAGAATGTAGTCTATGTATCTGTTGTTCTAGAACAGAGCATTCCCATCAGAATGTAGTCTATTTATCTGTTGTTCTAGAACAGAGCATTCCCATCAGAATGTAGTCTATTTATCTGTTGTTCTAGAACAGAGCATTCCCATCAGAATGTAGTCTATTTATCTGTTGTTCTAGAACAGAGCATTCCCATCTGAATGTAGTCTATTTATCTGTTCTTCTAGAACAGAGCATTCCCATCAGAATGTAGTCTATTTATCTGTTGTTCTAGAACAGAGCATTCCCATCTGAATGTAGTCTATTTATCTGTTGTTCTAGAACAGAGCATTCCCATCAGAATGTAGTCTATTTTTCTGTGGTTCTAGAACAGAGCATTCCCATCAGAATGTAGTCTATATGTCTGTTGTTCTAGAACAGAGCATTCCCATCAGAATGTAGTCTATTTATCTGTTGTTCTAGAACAGAGCATTCCCATCAGAATGTAGTCTATATGTATGTTGTTCTAGAACAGAGCATTCCCATCAGAATGTAGTCTATTTATCTGTTGTTCTAGAACAGAGCATTCCCATCAGAATGTAGTCTATATGTATGTTGTTCTAGAACAGAGCATTCCCATCAGAATGTAGTCTATGTATCTGTTGTTCTAGAACAGAGCATTCCCATCAGAATGTAGTCTATATGTATGTTGTTCTAGAACAGAGCATTCCCATCAGAATGTAGTCTATTTATCTGTTGTTCTAGAACAGAGCATTCCCATCAGAATGTAGTCTATTTATCTGTTGTTCTAGAACAGAGCATTCCCATCAGAATGTAGTCTATGTATCTGTTGTTCTAGAACAGAGCATTCCCATCAGAATGTAGTCTATTTATCTGTTGTTCTAGAACAGAGCATTCCCATCAGAATGTAGTCTATTTATCTGTTGTTCTAGAACAGAGCATTCCCATCAGAATGTAGTCTATTTATCTGTTGTTTTAGAACAGAGCATTCCTATCTGAATGTAGTCTATATGTCTGTTGTTCTAGAACAGAGCATTCCCATCAGAATGTAGTCTATTTATCTGTTGTTCTAGAACAGAGCATTCCCATCAGAATGTAGTCTATTTATCTGTTGTTCTAGAACAGAGCTTTCCCATCAGAATGTAGTCTATTTATCTGTTGTTCTAGAACAGAGCATTCCCATCTGAATGTAGTCTATTTATCTGTTCTTCTAGAACAGAGCATTCCCATCAGAATGTAGTCTATTTATCTGTTGTTCTAGAACAGAGCATTCCCATCTGAATGTAGTCTATTTATCTGTTGTTCTAGAACAGAGCATTCCCATCAGAATGTAGTCTATTTATCTGTTGTTCTAGAACAGAGCATTCCCATCAGAATGTAGTCTATTTTTCTGTGGTTCTAGAACAGAGCATTCCCATCAGAATGTAGTCTATGTATCTGTTGTTCTAGAACAGAGCATTCCCATCAGAATGTAGTCTATATGTATGTTGTTCTAGAACAGAGCATTCCCATCAGAATGTAGTCTATTTATCTGTTGTTCTAGAACAGAGCATTCCCATCAGAAGGTAGTCTATTTATCTGTTGTTCTAGAACAGAGCATTCCCATCTGAATGTAGTCTATTTATCTGTTGTTCTAGAACAGAGCATTCCCATCAGAATGTAGTCAATGTATCTGTTGTTCTAGAACAGAGCATTCCCATCAGAATGTAGTCTATTTATCTGTTGTTCTAGAACAGAGCATTCCCATCAGAATGTAGTCAATGTATCTGTTGTTCTAGAACAGAGCATTCCCATCAGAATGTAGTCTATTTATCTGTTGTTCTAGAACAGAGCATTCCCATCAGAATGTAGTCTATTTATCTGTTGTTCTAGAACAGAGCATTCCCATCAGAATGTAGTCTATTTATCTGTTGTTCTAGAACAGAGCATTCTCACCTGGTTTGGAAGAGAATCATTACTTAGTCAGACACCAGTGTAATCATTAGAATCATTACTTAGTCAGACACCAGTGTAATCATTAGAACCATTACTTAGTCAGACACCAGTGTAATTAGCTGCAGGAGATAATGGCCCATATCAGTCTGCGTCAGGGTCGGACTGGGACCAGAAATCATCCCGGGTATTTCTTCCCAGGCGCCCCAATATTAGACAAATATTTTTTTCAATTTGCCTAAAAAATAAATAAAAAACACACATTCAGACAGGCCCGTTGGGTTAAAATTGTACAAGCCCACCTGGCGTTTGCCCGAAATGCCCTATGGCCGGTCCTCTCCTTGTCTGTGTCCCAGTTGGGTCCAAGTCTCCACTGAAATCTGTCATCCTTACGAAGACAACCAACATCCAAGTGAGTCATTCAGGAGCTCCTAAATTGCTATCTCATAAATCGGCGGACACGTTTTTTCTGAAAGGTGTCTTACTTTACCCATGATTCACAGCTAATTGGAAAAGGTTAGTCAGACTAATGTTGGGGGTATCTAGGTTAGTCAGACTAATGTTAGGGGTATCTAGGTTAGTCAGACTAATGTTAGGGGTATCTAGGTTAGTCAGACTAATGTTGGGGGTATCTAGGTTAGTCAGACTAATGTTGGGGGTATCTAGGTTAGTCAGACTAATGTTAGGGGTATCTAGGTTAGTCAGACTAATGTTGGGGTATCTAGGTTAGTCAGACTAATGTTGGGGGTATCTAGGTTAGTCAGACTAATGTTGGAGGTATCTAGGTTAGTCAGACTAATGTTGGGGGTATCTAGGTTAGTCAGACTAATGTTGGGGGTATCTAGGTTAGTCAGGCTAATGTTAGGGGTATCTAGGTTAGTCAGACTAATGTTGGGGGTATCTAGGTTAGTCAGACTAATGTTGGGGGTATCTAGGTTAGTCAGACTAATGTTAGGGGTATCTAGGTTAGTCAGACTAATGTTGGGGGTATCTAGGTTAGTCAGACTAATGTTAGGGGTATCTAGGTTAGTCAGACTAATGTTGGGGGTATCTAGGTTAGTCAGACTAATGTTGGGGGTATCTAGGTTAGTCAGACTAATGTTGGGGGTATCTAGGTTAGTCAGACTAATGTTAGGGGTATCTAGGTTAGTCAGACTAATGTTGGGGGTATCTAGGTCAGTCAACACTAATGTTAGGGGTATCTAGGTTAGTCAGACTAATGTTAGGGGTATCTACGTTCGTGTGAATATCCATTTTACTCAGCCAAACTCTTTATATTGTGTAACTATAATAATTTTCCCACTTTCTCTCCCACTGTGCTGCTGGCATAGTGATCATAGTGATCATAGTGATCAATCAGTGCGGTAAGATGCCCCTCCATCTGCTGCTGCCTCCACCGTCCATATAACCAGCGCCTGTCCGTTTCTGTTGTTTTATAGACTCATCTGCCGAGTTAGGGCTTCAGTCACAATTATCATTTTTTAGGAATACATTTTCATGAATATATTACCATCTTCTCTTCCTCATTTGGTGTGGTGTTGTTTTTTTCTCACAGTTTAATCACAGGCCAGATAAATCAGGCACATAGTTGCTGTCCATCTGCTGTGAAGGTGCAGTGGAGTTGCTTTGGGCCTCCCCCATTCAGACGGGTGGGATCTCTCTCTCTCTCTCTCTCTCTCTCTCTCTCTCTCTCTCTCTCTCTCTCTCTCTCTCTCTCTCTCTCTCTCTCTCTCTCTCTGTCTCTCTCTCTCTCTCTCTCTCTCTCTCTCTCTCTCTCTCTCTGTCTCTCTCTCTCTCTCTCTGTCTCTGTCTCTGTCTCTGTCTCTCTCATAGCTGTGGGGTTCCTCCATTCAGACTGGTGGGATCTCTGCTCTCTCTCTCTCTCTCTCTCTCTCTCTCTCTCTCTCTCTCTCTCTCTCTCTCTCTCTCTCTCTCTCTCTCTCTCTCTCTCTCTCTCTCTCTCTTTCTCTCTCATAGGTGAGGGCCTCCCCATAAAAGGATAGAGACACAGACCGAACCAGTGCTTGTATAGAGATAGAGACACAGACCGAACCAGTGCTTGTATAAAGATAGAGACACAGACCGAACCAGTGTTTGTATAGAGATAGAGACACAGACCGAACCAGTGCTTGTATAGAGATAGAGACACAGACCGAGCCAGTGCTTGTCTGTCTGTGCTGACGTGGATACTAATAATGCTTCTTTTTTTTAACTAACATGACTGTTATAGAATGTTGTAGTGTCATGTTAATGAGGCTCCAACATGACTGTTATAGAATGTTGTAGTGTCACGTTAATGAGGTTCTAACATGACTGTTCTAGAATGTTGTAGTGTCATGTTAATGAGGTTCTAACATGACTGTTATAGAATGTTGTAGTGTCACGTTAATGAGGTTCTAACATGGCTGTTATAGAATGTTGTAGTGTCACGTTAATGAGGTTCTAACATGACTGTTATAGAATGTTGTAGTGTCACGTTAATGAGGTTCTAACATGACTGTTATAGAATGTTGTAGTGTCACGTTAATGAGGTTCTAACATGACTGTTATAGAATGTTGTAGTGTCACGTTAATGAGGTTCTAACATGACTGTTCTAGAATGTTGTAGTGTCACGTTAATGAGGTTCTAACATGACTGTTATAGAATGTTGTAGTGTCATGTTAATGCATCACAATGCAGAAGCTTCAATGTCTCGACTCTCTGAGCACATGACTCTGTTAACAACCAGACAGCCACTGGTGATCAGACATGTATTAGAGATATATTACATTAACCAATATGAATATTTAAGTAACGTTTTTTGATATTAATTATTCATAATTACACTCACTTTCAAGTTGATTAAATTAATTATGTTGATAGAATTAGCATATATTTGGAGGTTAATATAATAATGTTTGTGTTATATTTGAATCTGTAATGGGTTTGCATTAGTCATTACATGTTAATTAGATTGATGCCATCAGGGTCATTTGTACAGCAAGGAGTTTACATTAGACAGGTTACATTGACATTGACTTTAGCATTGACATTTGCATAGTGGCATTGACTGTCTGTCTGCACCCAACTTTAATTGAGAATTGACTTTACAAATGTGATGACATGGAGTTCTGGTGCTCCTAATGAGTGGTCTACGACAGTAGATCTATCCTGTGTTACTATCATATTAGGTTTGTATGTTCAATAAAACCAAGGTTTAATACAAAGAATTATACAAGTCCAAAGTCTCATACCTCTAGCCTGGGTGCTAGTCTTTTTCTGCTATTATTAACACAGAAAGACTGGCATCCAGGCTATAACACCTTTGTCAGTTGATTGGTCTAGAGATTGAAAAGACACACCACTGCAAACCGAGTTGACAAACTCTATAAACCAACGTCTGTAAATCTGTATTTTGGCCTTGAACCACAATCAGCCCTAATCTGTAGGGAAAGGAAAAAGAGGGCAACCCTGTTACCAGGAAGGAGTCTTAATTAGCCAATTAGAGCGCTCCTTTCACTTAGCAACAACAAAATGTGTTTGGTAGCGGACAGCTGTCTTTTGGACTCTATCAACCAGCAGTTAATCCCCTCGTCACACAAACACAGGCATGACGAAGGTTTCTAACTGAACGAGTCGGCACCTCTGGACTGGACCCTGATCCCCCCGGGGACTCCAAACAGGTAGCGACCGGCCAAAGAGAGGCAAGCGAGGCGGTATCACGATTAGACTACGTCGGTCGAGCATCATGATTAGACTACGTCGGTCGAGCATCATGATTAGAGTACGTCGGTCGAGCATCATGATTAGACTACGTCGGTCGAGCATCATGATTAGACTACACGTCGGTCGAGCATCATGATTAGACTACGTCGGTCGAGCATCATGGTTAGACTACACGTCGGTCGAGCATCATGATTAGACTACGTCGGTCGAGCATCATGATTAGACTACGTCGGTCGAGCATCATGATTAGACTACGTCGGTCGAGCATCATGGTTAGACTACACGTCGGTCGAGCATCACAATTAGACTACGTCGGTCAAGCATCATGATTAGACTACGTCGGTCGAGCATCATGATTAGACTACGTCGGTCGAGCATCAAGATTAGACTACGTCGGTCGAGCATCATGATTAGACTACGTCGGTCGAGCATCGCGATTAGACTACGTCGGTCAAGCATCGTAATTAGACTACGTCAGTCGAGCATCACGATTAGACTACGTCAGTCAAGCATCACTATTAGACTACGTCAGTCGAGCATCATGATTAGACTACGTCAGTCGAGCATCTAGACCACTGTTGTTTCGTTTGGTCGAACATACCAATCACTAAAAAACAAACTGGACGAGCTCTATCCGATACGATCCTATCAGCCTTTATGAACTGTTATATCAGTTATGTTTCTCTGAGTCGTGGCTGAACAAAGGACATGGATAATATACTCCTCGCTGGCTTTTCCACGCATCGATCGATCGGGACGGTAGCCTCGGGTAAACTGAGAGAGGGGGAGGGGCGTGTCTCTTTATCACCGGTGTGCGATCTGAAATGTCAAAGGAAGTCTCAAGTTTTTGCATGCGTGAGTTAGATTACCTCCAGCTGCAGACCATACTATTTGCCAAGATAGTTTTTTAAATCTATATTTTCATAGATGTCTATTTTACCCTCACAAACCAATGCTGGCACTTAGACCTCACTCAACGAGCTGTATAAGGCCAAATTAAAGCCAGCAAGAAAATGCTTATCCAGAGGCCGCGCTCTTAGTGGTCGGTGATTTAAATGCATGAAAACTGAAATCTTTATTACCTCATTTTTACCAGCATGTCACTAGGGGCAACAGAACTCGAGATCTCCTTTATTCACAGAATCACCCTCCCCTTGATTCTTAATTACAAGCAATAAGCTCAAACAGGAAGTACCAGTGGTCCAATGAAGTGGACGCTAAACTACAGGACTGTTTCCCCTAGCAACGACTGGAATATGTTCCGGGATGCATCCGATAGCATTTGAGGAGTTTACCACATCAGTCACCGGCTTCATCAATAAGTGCATCGACAACATCATCCCCAGAGTGACGGAACGTACATATCCCAACCAGAAGCCATGGATCACAGGCAACATCCTCACTGAGCAAAAGGCTAGAGCTGCCGCTTTCAAAAAGCAGGATACTAACCTGGAATCTTATAAGAAATCCCACTACCCCCTCCAAACAAATCATGAAATAGGCAAAGCGTCAATACAGGATTAAGATCAAATCCTACTACTCTGATGCTCGTCGGATGTGGCAGGGCTTGCAATCTTTCATGGATTACAAAGGGAAACCCAACCACGAGCTGCACATTAATGCGAGCCAACTAGACAAACTAAATGCCATCAAATCAACTGGGTGGCCTAGCACGATTCCAACACCTTCGCTGACGACGATGAGACTGCCTATTGAGAGGAGATCAGTGACCTGGCAGTCTGGTGCCAGGACAATAACCTCTCCCTCGACGTCAGTAAGACGAGAGGAGCTGATCGTGGACTGCAGGAAGTGAAGGGCCGAGCCACGCCCCCTTCCACATCAATGTGTCTGGAGTGGAGACGGTCGAGAGCTTGAAGTTCCTCGGTGTCACTAAGGAATAAACTTGGTTCACACAAACCGACGCAGTCGTGAAGAACGTACTACAACTCCTCCTTCCCCCACAGGAGGCTGAAAAGATTTGGCATGTGTCCTCAGATCCTGAACATGTTTTACAGCTTCACCATTGAGCGCATCACCACATGGAATGGCAACAGCTTGGCACCTTGGTCCACAAGGCACTACAGACGGTAGTGAATACGACCCGGTGCATCAATGAGTTCCCTGCCATCCAGGACTTCTATACCAGGCGGTGTCAGAGGAAGGCCCTTAAAATTGTCACAGGCTCCAGCAACCCAAGTAACAGACTGTTCTCTCTGCTACCACACGACAAGTGGTACCAAGTGGTGCCAAGTGATACCAAGTGGTACCAATACATCAAGTCTGGAACTAACAAGATCTGGAATAGTTCTATCCCCAAGCCATAAGACTGCCATAAGACTGTCATAAGACTGTCATAAGACTGCCATAAGACTGCCATAAGACTCTCATAAGACTGCCATAAGACTGCCATAAGACTGTCATAAGACTGGCATAAGACTCCCATAAGACTGTCATAAGACTGCCATAAGACTCTCATAAGACTGTCATAAGACTGTCATAAGACTGCCATAAGACTGCCATAAGAATGCCATAAGACTGCCATAAGACTGTCATAAGACTGCCATAAGACTGCCATAAGACTCTCATAAGACTGTCATAAGACTGTCATAAGACTGCCATAAGACTGCCATAAGACTCTCATAAGACTGCCATAAGACTGCCATAAGACTGTCATAAGACTGCCATAAGACTGCCATAAGACTGTCATAAGACTGTCATAAGACTGTCATAAGACTGTCATAAGACTGCCATAAGACTGTCATAAGACTGTCATAAGACTGTCATAAGACTGCCATAAGACTGCCATAAGACTGCCATAAGACTGTCATAAGACTGCCATAAGACTCTCATAAGACTGTCATAAGACTGCCATAAGACTGCCATAAGACTGTCATAAGACTGCCATAAGACTGTCATAAGACTGCCATAAGACTGCTCATAAGACTGTCATAAGACTGCCATAAGACTGTCATAAGACTGTCATAAGACTGCCATAAGACTCTCATAAGACTCTCATAAGACTGCCATAAGACTGCCATAAGACTGTCATAAGACTGCCATAAGACTGTCATAAGACTGCCATAAGACTCTCATAAGACTGCCATAAGACTGCCATAAGACTGTCATAAGAATGCCATAAGACTGTCATAAGACTCTCATAAGACTGCCATAAGACTCTCATAAGACTGTCATAAGACTGTCATAAGACTGTCATAAGACTGTCATAAGACTGCCATAAGACTTCCATAAGACTGTCATAAGACTTCCATAAGACTGTCATAAGACTGTCATAAGACTGCCATAAGACTGCCATAAGACTGCCATAAGACTGTCATAAGACTGCCATAAGACTCTCATAAGACTCTCATAAGACTGCCATAAGACTCTCATAAGACTGTCATAAGACTGTCATAAGACTGCCATAAGACTGTCATAAGACTGCCATAAGACTCTCATAAGACTGCCATAAGACTGCCATAAGACTGTCATAAGAATGCCATAAGACTGTCATAAGACTCTCATAAGACTGCCATAAGACTCTCATAAGACTGTCATAAGACTGTCATAAGACTGTCATAAGACTGCCATAAGACTTCCATAAGACTGTCATAAGACTGCCATAAGACTGTCATAAGACTGTCATAAGACTGCCATAAGACTGCCATAAGACTGCCATAAGACTGTCATAAGACTGCCATAAGACTCTCATAAGACTCTCATAAGACTGCCATAAGACTCTCATAAGACTGTCATAAGACTGTCATAAGACTGCCATAAGACTGCCATAAGAATGCCATAAGACTGCCATAAGACTGCCATAAGACTGTCATAAGACTGCCATAAGACTGCCATAAGACTGCCATAAGACTGTCATAAGACTGCCATAAGACTGTCATAAGACTGCCATAAGACTGCCATAAGACTGTCATAAGACTGTCATAAGACTGCCATAAGACTGCCATAAGACTCTCATAAGACTGTCATAAGACTGTCATAAGACTGCCATAAGACTGCCATAAGACTCTCATAAGACTGCCATAAGACTGCCATAAGACTCTCATAAGACTGTCATAAGACTGCCATAAGACTGTCATAAGAATGCCATAAGACTGTCATAAGACTGTCATAAGACTGCCATAAGACTGCCATAAGACTGCCATAAGACTGTCATAAGACTGCCATAAGACTCTCATAAGACTGTCATAAGACTGCCATAAGACTCTCATAAGACTGTCATAAGACTGTCATAAGACTGCCATAAGACTGTCATAAGACTTCCATAAGACTGTCATAAGACTGTCATAAGACTGGGCGGGCTGAGATGGGCGGGCTGAGATGGGCGGGCTGAGATGGGCGGGCTGAGATGGGCAGGCTGAGATGGGCGGGCTGAGATGGGCGGGCTGAGATGGGCGGGCTGAGATGGGCGGGCT